>NC_136935.1:10103743-10121243 GCF_949987615.1 Pollachius pollachius
CCCCGAGTTCACAAAGGCCACTATTGGACTGGACCGGAGACTGTCTCTCTCTCCGCCTCTCTCTCTCTCTCGCTCTCTCTCTCTCGTCCCTTCAACCCCACCCGCCATTTGATTTTGAGGAATAATAGACGCCGATGGTGGCTTTCAAAGCAACTTTTATTTTTCAGAGTGAAACAAGAGAGGACCCTCCCTTGCGTGGAAGGGACAGCCAAACAGAAACAGATACTGTATAATTCTCCCAAACATCAACACGAACCGAGGCTAGGACAGTGTGAAAACAACTTTTTTTCCGAGGGAACTTTGTTTAAACACAGAGAAAATGCCATCCAATATTGTCGTCGCAGTATATTATTTCCACTGTGTTGTAACGTCACCTCTCGTCTCTCTTTTTCTCTCATTTAGCCTTGAACAATTCTTCATGCTTTCAAGATAATGAAATTAAATACATTTACATTAGGGCTGACAGTGGATCCAGTTCACATTTAAATGCAATTTAAAAAGGGGAATATATTTGCATAGTGAATTAAAATTAAGACCTAATTATGCAAATAAATTATCAAATGTGACCGGGGATGGTTTTCAATTCCATTAATATCTCATTTCTTGAGACAATAGTCTGTTCGTCGTCTAAACAGCGCTACACTCGCATAATGCAGCAGATTCAACACAATAGGATTAATAATTCAGGTGGTGTTTAATTACCAATATATACAAGCATAAATAATTAAAGAAAAATATATAGAAGCTTATGATTGACATCACATTGCTTTTAAATACTCCTAGACAAATCATTCTCTCCTGGGAATAAGGGTCCCCATACATATCCATGCATTATTAATATTCCATGTGCCCTTCTGAAACAGATACCATGGACATGGCAGAAAGAGAGCAACCAGTAGGACGCACACAGGGTTCATGTAAAGTTACTGTAAAGTTAATGTAAAGTTACTCAAATACTCATCAGTTCATATTAATATGTACACCGGATATTGATTCAAGTTGATATTGACATTTAGGAATGAGTGTTGATAAATACATCTGAATACATATTATTTATCAACATTATTGATCCATCAGTTAAAATATATTTTTTAATTTGTGACTTTAGGGGTCAGAATATTATTTTTAAAGTTATTTTGAGCACTTTACATAACGTGAAAAATGCCATATTCAATTGTTTTGAAATAATTCTGAAATTTGACATTATTATCATATATTTTATTGGTAAAAAATATATAGGCAACATGGAAAATTACCTTTTTAGAAAGAACTAGCCAAACCACCCACAATAACACGTAAGGACGCTCACATTTGGAGAGTGAAGAGGGGACCTTGATTGGAATCATTCAGATTAACATAATGGAAATACAACAGAATGCTGCTGCTCTCAAATCAGCTAAACAAATATCTGCTCATCAGGAAAGCCGGCTCTGACACAGAAAAGGCACAGAGGGTCAGCAGAGATAAGAAATCTCATAACTCGCATGAATAATGAAGCATTTGGCAAGCGAAATACTCAGACAAAGAACCCTCCAGTAGGGGTCCTCCCTCCAACAGGAAGTTGTCAAGGTGCCTGGACTAAAATCACTCCCCAAAATAATCAACAGCGACTGTTGGGCCGAGAGAGACACCTTCGCATTATCTCTCTCTCGCTCTCTTTTTAATTAGAAGCCATTTGAAACGGCACCATTAAAAGTCAAAAAGCATTTCTTTGGTACTGGTAGATGATTTTTATGTTGCTGAGGTCTGTTGGTGGTAGTAAGGCTTAATTAAAAATCCCATAAGGCTAAGTACGTATTTAAAATGATGTGAAGGGTGTAAGAGAAAGAAAAAAACTTTAATGCAAGTTGAGACTCCAGATTTGGGAAGTGGAATTATAGCAAATTAATAACAGCGGGTTAATGAACTAACCAAAGATGACATTTGCCTGAAGATGTATTTGCACAGTTGTAAAACAAAAGTGGGCACTTGTGGTACTTTAAGTTGTATTTTCTCCCTAATGATCGCTAGTGTGACATATGATATTGCATAAACTGCTTTTAAAAAGAGCTACTTAAACCATTTGAAAAGATGTTAGAGTCGAATAGTTGAATACACGAATAGAGCAAACATTAGGTTCCTCTCATGATTCAGACAAGCAGCATTTCAACGTACACTGATAAAAGAAAAGAAAATGTGTACTGGAACGTTAATTGTTTAACATTATAACAAAACATTTATCAAAGCGATATAGGGTTTCATGACATGTTGTAATGTCACTTGGATGATCTTTTCTAACTTATTAAAAAATATATGCATTTATTTTATACAGTTTGATATCCACTGTAGATTACTGGCATTCATCAAACCATTTAAATATTTAAAAAAATACTTAAACTTTAGGCAGTCAACATAAACAAACTTAGAAAAGTAGTAGTTTTTTTATTACCACATAACTACATCTATAGAAGCCTCTATTTTGCTTTTAAACTTCCTCCCTATATGTGCTACTTCAAGAGTGCAGCCAGGTGAGGCGTTTTAGCGAGGTGGTGGCTGCAGCAGGTGGGGCTAATGAAGAGAAACGCTGGGTAATTGATGACCCATCCTTAGCATGGCTCTGTCATTCCAAGCGCTTATCTCTGTCATCGGCCAGAGATAGAGAGAGATCCAGAGAGGGAGACAGAGGGGGAGAGGGGGAGAGAGGGAGCAAGGAGGAGGGGGGACAGGGTGAGGTTGAGGGGTTAAAAGATAGAGGGGAAAAGACAGATAGTAAAAGAGAGAGAAAGGAGTAAAAGAGAGAGGCATACAGTGTCAATGCTTTCTCTCTGTCTCTCTCTCAATCTGTGTGTGTGTGGCTCTCTCTCTTGTGCGGGTCAAGTAAACAGCCTTCACAGGGACTGCTCTAGGGCCAGTGTCTGAGCAGCCAGGCTGAAAATGGCCTCTGTCCTCCCCCCTCTCCCCTCCCTCCTCCCCTCCCCTCCACCATGTCGCGTTTCTTTCCCCAGCTGTTTGTCCTTTGTCACGGACACAGCTTGTAATGAGAAGAGCCAACACGCTTATGGAGTGGTCGACCTCGCTAGTACACAGGTTCCCCTGCTTTTTTTCTTTTTTTTATATCTCCTGGGCACAAAACAGCTTTGTTACTCTGTGGAGAAATACACACAAACACGCGTGTGTGTGTGTGTGTGTGTGTGTGTGTGTGTGTGTGTGTGTGTGTGTGTGTGTGTGTGTGTGTGTGTGTGTGTGTGTGTGTGTGTGATTGAGAGAGAGAAAGAGAAGAAGGCAGGGGAGGATGACTGAATGTACTGGACAGACACTGGACAGACACTGGCCACACAGTGGAAACAAGCAGTTGCTGGTATCACACTGGTATTGCTGGTATGATGTGTGCATATGTTTTGTTATGTATGCTGATGTACCGGCTCTTTATGATACATTTAAATGTTTAAAAGCAAATTAAATGAAATGTGTACTTCAGCCTCTTCCAGCATCCCATACCCATATTCTTCCCATAAATCCGAGATGACTTTTGCCACTGTCTTGGCTTTGCAGATACAGAACAGCCATCAGAGGGCCATAACCTCAAAGTGCACACAGAGTTTGTTGGCTTATAGAAGAGGAATTAACCCAGTGAACAAATTGCAAGAAACAAAGAGCTCCTGTGTGTGTGTGTGTGTGTGTGTGTGTGTGTGTGTGTGTGTGTGTGTGTGTGTGTGTGTGTGTGTGTGTTGAGATTCCCCTTACTATAGAACAAGTCACAAGTGGGTTTGACATATTTGAAATGAAGGTGCTGCTAAATGAGTTCTCATTGAGCTTTTGTGTACAGCATGTGATTAAGAACAAGGCCATAACCAACATGAAACCAGATTGCTTCATCTTCGCGACAGAAAAATGAATATGTAATTCACACACATCCATTGTATGCATATTGTCATTTACATTTAATTTACAATTTAACATCTTAATCCCAGGCCTTTTTCTCTCCTCTTCTTTTTTACCCTATCAAGGTTAAATGGTGACAACGCGACCCTATTAATCAATTAATAGTCTACGGGAACCAAAAATGGCAGTGGTATCTAATGAATACTGTTAAATAGCCTAAATGCAATTTAATCCGCTTCATCAAAGTATGATTACAAAAGGGACGGGTCTATCAGAGGGCTCCTTTCATTTGGCTAACATGATCAAATTGACTTCTGTGTCATGAGAGATGACACCGGCGGTAATTAATTTCTCCATTAGGCGGGCCCCGGACGACGTGACAGGCCCTCGCAAACACCGCAACGCGAGTGGCTGGGAGGGCCCCGAACAATTCAGGAAACACACACAAAACACACACAGTAACACACGCACACAGACACACACACACACACACACACACACACACACACACACAGTCACAACCCCAACTGCTGAGGAGGGAGTGTGTAATCACATTATCTGTCTGGGGGTGGTCGTGGTGGTGTGTTGGGGGTGGTGTTCATTAAAATAAAACAGCATTGGCTGAAGAGCTGGCTGGCTGTCTGTTCATCGCAGGATCATCGCGATGATCAGCATATCTGCACATCCAGCAGATTTCAGCCACGACCGCCACCACTGCATTTACATACAGTAATGAACTTTGTTAGGGAATTCATTTCAAATTAGTCAAGTGAGCTAATAAAAGCCTGTGGGTTTGTTTGAATGGTGGTGTTTTAAAGAGCGGGCCTTCTCTTTGTAATGGCACATTTCTGTCATTATAAAAAAAAACTATTATAATGACATTATTTAACATATACAAGACTCAATTAAGGGATCTCTATGATCATTTGATGAGTTCATATTCTGTTAATAGCTAAAGGGAGAGCCCTCATCCACTGACCGGATACAAAACTGAAATATTCCCATTTAACATGGTATTATCATCCCACAACAGTGAAAGAACATCGCTTACTTCGACTACTTTTTCTCTCTCTTTAAAAATGGAAAATGGGCCAAAAATTTCACCACCTCTTAAACCCTCCACATAATTACTTCCAAATGATTATTGCCTGGAAGAAATGGCTGTGTATTGTGTATGACTGTGGGTTCTATGTGTGCATGTTCATTTGTGTTGAAGCGCGTGTGTGTGTTTTGATGTGTGTGTGTGTGCTCGCGCTTGCATGTACAAGTGTGTGTCTGCAGGCCGTCTGCTCCCCCATGGGGAATTCTGACAAAAAAGTGAAACTAACAGTTTTTCTCCTCTGGCATCAGCGGGACTGGGGGCCTTCTCCCTAGGAGGGGCCCATTGTCCGGCCCTCTCCCCCCCGACAATGCTGCCATATGTGGCACAGAAGGACCCGCCGGTGGCTCCCTCCCAGTGCAAAAGGCAAACATCAATCCACATATGCATAGCCCTGGTCATTTGGAGCCACGGCGCCCTTTTACCATAACAACAGATGAAACACAGGAGTCATTTTCTCAAAAGCCATTGTTGTGAAGCGCCTGCTGCCCCTTAAGCCTGCTCCTTGTGAGCTGGGATCAACTTAGGAGCCCAGGCCCGGGTGTACATAACAAAGAGCAGCTCACTTACATGCTTCCCAAATCCTATCGAATGGGGGGGAAAAGGCACTTTCCATTTCCTCCTCTCCTGGAAATGAGCTTAGGCCCAAGACAAATGAATATCTAAGTGGCTTTTAACACTTTTAACCGTTTTGTTTCGGGGGCGGGGGGGGGGAGTTGATTTCAGTCCAATAACCTGTGTTTCTGATTGAAACGATTTGTTTGTTTTTAACCACAATGAATACTGCACCGTCACGTATGTGTAAACGTTACTTTGTTATAGTTTTGCCGTATTTCCTGGATGAGTTGCCGTCAATGACTGTGCCAAATACTGTTGATCAAATAAAGGTTATGCATATAAGACAGTACATTTACAAATATCTAAAAGTTTATGAATATATTTAAATGTTTGACTTTTAATGAATGTCATAATAAAAAGTACTTTTATTATTTGAGCACACAATCCTAAATCATGCTTCCATCAGGATGAAGCGTTCTTCCCAGCCTGTTTCAAAGAGCGATAACGCCAATTTACACTTTTCTTCTTCGTATAAAATCTGTCAAACCGTGTAGACGGCACATAAAATTAACAGTTAGTGCAATGCAGCACCTAATCCTATACCAGGACATAAAAAATGTTAAAAATATGCAACTTCTTCAAAAAAATACATTAAATGAGCAACTTTCTGGTTGACAAACGCCTCCAGGACAGGTGTCAACGTCCTGCTCACCATCAAATCTTTCATTTTATCATTGAAAGCAATGAGCCAATCGGCCATTTTGTGCACGGGTGCGAGTGGGGCAATGTGTACTTCAAACCTGGTCAGCCAGTCAGCCTGCTACTTAAGAGTAGCGATATTGTGATAATGACTCGCTGATGGGATGGCAGCAATGGAGCCGAACATCTTGCATTCCTCTAATGCTGCCTGATCATTACTTTAGTGGAATAATGCATTACCCCTGCAAACAACCCCGGGTCCTTCCCTGGAGTCACTTCCTCTTGCCTTCTACTTAACGCAGAGAACGTGCAGTTCGTCGATAGAGGACATTTTGTTGACGAAACTCCGCTGTCGAAAAAAATCCTGTACAAATAATTGCGTACAGACGAATAGTTTAGATTGCTAGTTATATCAACATTTGTATCTATATCTATATAAATATAGATATAGATATAGATATATATAACATTCTTAATTTATCAATGCCAATACTCTTTTCTACATCGTCGAAAAAAGGTGTATGCCTTCAATGGAAGTCAGATAAAAGTCAAATTGCATGTTAGAAAATGTGAATGAATCAGTTTGATCGTTAGAAATACAGCAAGCCAATACACAACCCCGATCTCACTGCATGGCTCAAAGACAGCCAGGGGTCATATTTGTGTTGACTTCCTGGTCTGGAAAGATCCTGCTAAATCAAGGCATTCTGGAAAGGAGCCCTACACCACAAGTTTATTGGCTGAGAGATGTAAGACTGGGAACTGAGCAGAAGCAGTATTTCTTTGAGCAAGGCCACTCCACTGTTTAAGACACATCTGATCCTGGAAGGATGAAATATCAATCAGAGGTTTTAATATCCAGAGCAGTGTGTTGGCGCGCTTGGGCTGCTATGGTGAGACCAAATGTTACAGCATAAAACAGCGTGTCGCACCGCCATTTGACATGGCGGCATGTGAGATTAGATGAAATTTGTTTCTAAGTGAGGGGGGAAATTACAGGCCTATTGGAAACCACACACCGAACGCAGCCTCCACTCCCCTCACCTCCACCACCCACACCACCGTCCCTCCACCTCGCTGTCCAACGACAGGAGAGCATCCGGGCGTGAACGGGGACATGAACAGTGAATGACCCTCACTACCAAATTCACACACCATCTATGGTACCGGAGGAAAGAGAGAAAAGGTGCCGATGTTCTCAAAGATCACCATGGGACGCGGTTTATGTCACGACGCATAATGCCAGCCGTGGTTAAAACATAAACTTGTATTATTATAGTATATTTGGAATGCTTTTTTTAAAAGGTGCTACACAAAGATGTCCTTGAAAGGTTTCAAAGCAAAAACAAAAAAACGACAGGCGGTGGTATGCGATTATCGGAAGAACAATGGCGGACGTGCGGCATTATCGTCCGACTTTGTCTCCTCGATTGGGCCCTCATTCATGCAAACATTCCTCGCCACAAAAGACAACACAGTTCATTCCAACGCACTCAGGGACTTTGCGGCTTTTTAGTCGGCCCCCTATAGCCCCTGTGAGGCCCTTGACACTGTGATCCTTTAGCACACGTCTGAGTGCCTCCGACACATCGGGGTGACATCTTGTGAAAGGGGGGGACCTCCACCTTCGGCTCCCCGAACAGAACAACACGTGTCGGTAAGCCCCCCACAACCAGCCCCCCGCCCCCCACCCCCACCACCCATCCATATTGGTCTTGTCTAGGAGAGGGAGGGGGGGAGGAAGGAGGGGAGGAGGTGAAGAAGGTTAGCGCGAGTCCCTTTGCGGCCGCCCAAGACTGGGGTTTTCCAGAGAAGACCACCACAAGCCACTGCTAATTACACAGACATCTGCCGGGTGGGCTGTGTTATGTAGACACCTGTTCATTAAGTCGAAGAAAGTTGGAAAACCCACTTTGCACTGCAGCGCATTGTTTGCAAAGTGGAGAAGAAGAAGATGGCGGGCTTCTACAGCCGTTCTCTTGAATCTGGGATTAGCAGGGGATTGTTTTTCCCTCTCCCTAAATGAATGAATATATGACATTCCCAAGAACTTGATTGACACCTCCCCCTGATTCACTTGTGTAATTATATATATATAGCTGAATCGGACGGGGCGTTTATGACAGCATTAAAAGCGCTTGAGATGAAGTCAATAGCAGGACACTGAGGCACGGCTCCGCCCGTTAGATCGCAGTCTTCAGCCGTTCTCGCGATCGACTGTATCCCCTTCTAAGCCTTGCCAAGGCAGGCATCAGTGAGCCTAACCGGGGAGGTATTAGTTGGAAGGAGTTGGAAGACAAAAGCCGATAGGATATCTGTTGAGGTAGACCGCCGCCTGTCAATTGCATGGCCCTAAGAAGAGATCTGCCATTACCGACTCACAGGTGACTAATGGGGGCCATTCCTCCGCCACTTTAGTGGATAATATGTCAATACCCATTTGGAAGACACAGAACCCCCTCTGTCGGTTTTACATTCCTCTTTTTCGTTGCGGTCATAGTGAAATTGTGTACGCTAAAGGTTAAACGTTTATTTATTTACATTTACATGGTCACCACTATCTACAGTCAGGTAAGGGTTTAATAATTAACCTAACAATAACATTAATCACAAATTATTTCAACGTCACAGTAATATCGTTCTTTTTTTATGAAAACATGCCTTTGAGGTGCTCCTGCCCTCTGATTCCTCCTTGTTCTTCCCCAGACACATCCATCTTACCCATCACTCCCACTTCCAAGATTTAGGCGAAAAAATAAATATTACAAACAGGTGAAGTGTGCGATATTTCCCCGTTTTGCTTTTTTATCTGGAGTTTATGACTGTTTAGCGGCTGCAGGTCTGATGGCACCTGCAGCCGCGAGAGGTGCCATCGAGATGGCACCGTGTTCATAGAGCTAGCGCCAATTAGGATGCTGATGAATTGACTTTTTTTAAATTAATTATTTGGGATGTAAAAATGGTTGACATGACATCAACTCTCTCTCTCTCTCTCTCTCTCTCTCTCTCTCTCTCTCTCTCTCTCTCTCTCTCTCTCTCTCTCTCTCCCAATTAAGTGAGTTGAGGCAATACTCTACCACCACCCCACCCTCTTAACCCCATCCCTCCTTCCCCACCCACCCCCCACTCTGCTGTTGGATCAGGGTGTCTGGCTGACAGACGAGCTGCTAATGAGAGCAAATCTCACTTAAGTCCTGTAGGAAAACATGATGAATTGAATTATGTTTACCGTGTTTATTTGGTACCTTCGCGAAACGAGACCAAATTGGCCATGTTTATCTAGTAGACAGATAGCTAATGTGTAGACGGTTCCATCATTTTGGATTTTTTATTTTTTTCCCCGCTTAGTGTGTTTTTTTAAATGGGAGTACTTGTGGATCACATTGCAGTTTTGCATTGTTTTGCATCCTACTATTTTTGTATCGTTAACTCTCTCTCTCTGTCGTCGTCTCACCGGGAATGTACTGGTTGAATGCGGACATATGCTAAATCTCGCCTGCGGCTACAATCTGCCGGTCTCCCCTCTGTATCTCTAAGATAAATTAAAAGGGCTGCATCTCGCTCATTATCACACTCCAAACACCTAGCATATGCATTGTTATTTTCAGACAACCGGAAGAGGACATGCCCCGTCTTTTAAAAATAATAAATGATCGAGGCCTAACATTGATTGGTAGGTGGCGTTAAGATTAGCCTACGCAGAGGATCCGACAGATGGCTTAGTCTTATGACTTGTATTAACGCCTTGGAAGTTTAATGAACTGCTAATTGCTTTTCTAATATATAATGGGTCCATTCAAATACAAGCGGTAATGCAAACAGATTAGTGCCATGAAAATAGATAACCCACACGCAGCTCAATGTCACCTTTAAGTACCTTGAAAACACAACAAGACGAGAATAAAAGAGGCAAATTACCGGAGGAACTTTCATTCCGTCTCCCTTAAAGCTGTTTTCCCACTGCTTTTTGAGAAATGTTCCAATATAATAAAAAATATTTTAAGTAGCATCCGTATTCAATTCATTGTTATTTATTATGTTATTTCAGAGCGATAACCCCTCCCTAATATGTGAGTGGGGTTCTCTCACTCAAACGGTTAGCCTAATTGGAGACCCTAAAATTCCTTTAGGTGTGAATGGCCTGTTTGTGTGTCTGTGTGTGTGTGTGTGTGTGTGTGTGTGTGTGTGTGTGTGTGTGTGTGTGTGTGTGTGTGTGTGTGTGTGACTCACTCACCCAATGGACATGCATCCTTTCAGTGTCTCCACGCCTGACTTCCACATTCAGCTGTGACCCCACGACCCTGAATGGGGATCAATGAATAGTGTATTAATCAATACAGAATACAGATCTGTTCCGAGTAAAACAGGTTGTTCAGTTTTTGCATATTTTTACAAAGATAGCCAAAATAAATGTATGCAAAGGTAAAATCCCTAAATGTTTGTCAACTCAGATATATTGAAAAAATCCTATGTGAACAACGTAAATGTTAAACGATTAGGCTACATATAGGCCTACATGTATGTTCATGTCAACTCTCACATCTTATTGTCGACTTGCCATCCTTAAACATGAGGTAATTCTTGTGTTAAATGTAAAGTTAATTTAGTACTATCTGGCACTAAAAGCCAAACCAAAACCCATGCTTGTGTGAAAATGTAATCGTTTGAGTCAGTGATAGTTTATTATGTCCATCTGTTGTCATTGTGCTATGATGCACTATGTACTAGCCTTCTACAGCAGCAAGAGCACCTCTACTTTATTAAATTAAAGTACTCTTAAGGGTCAATATACTTCTCTAATGAGTTGTCTCTTTTGATCACTAGAGGTTAGCTTGTACCTTGATCTCTCTCTCTCTCTCTCTCTCGCTCTCTCTCCCGTAATGTTGTTAGCGTCGCAGCTAAGCTAAACATTGCGCTTTCCTTCATATTTCAAACAAAAGTCAAGAGCCAATAATGCTTTGCATGCTTAAAATCCATTTCCATAACTAAGTGTAATTTCCCCTCAGTTTGTTCGTGTTTAATGAGCTGCGGTCTTGTTTGTGTGCCTCCCAATGTCACCAGAGAAGTCACCCAAGCGGCGGTGTCAGGATTAAATCAAATTAACATCAGTACTCTCCCATTTTACGTCAAACTGTTCCGAGTAAGAAAACATTTAACAACAGTACATACATTAGTCTTTGTTTTTTCGCCGCTGAGCACTCTTTCACTTTATTTTGGGCTGTTTATTCCGCATTTTTCGGACTATTATGATGGAAAGTGTCGATGAATTGTTTGTGAGCGTGTTTGTGTAAGCGAGCAGGGGAAGGCGCGAGGGGGCGGGGGGGAACGTAACGGGGGAGGGGAGGAGGGGGGGGGGGCAGGGTTGACAGTAGAGAAATGACCAACATTGATTTATTCTCGCTGTTCTCCGGTTCTGCTCGGCGCTGTCGAGAGCACCTCGCCGCCTCTCATTCCCTTCCATTATCACACCGCGATCACCGCAGCAGCAGCCCGACGACTCTCCTAGTGCAGGGTCGTAAATACTTCTTTTTACCCCATACTGCTTCCACGCCAGCCCCCAGACAGCGCCTAATGACAGCGAAAACACAGACAATGCATCCACTAATGACTTAGCCACACTGCTCTCTCTGTACTGGCGTCTTTCACAACAAACCGAAAAGAGCATTTACCAAAGAAAAAAAAAAGTGTCTGCGATGGGTGCGTGTGTATTTAAATGTGCATCTGTACATTCATATTGTGTACACTATATCTCACATTTTATAGTACATTTTCACATGCCACAAAAAAAACATATTCCTCATGATTGATGATGTCAGTAATGATGTCGTTTTCCTGTTGTGAAGGTCAGATATGTTTTTGTAATGTATGCCATAAAAAGGTTTGGTATACAAGCACCCACTCCTACGACAGAAAAATGCAAGAAAACATAATTTGTGAAGAAGGTGGTGTGTTGTCAACCACCAAGTTTACATTATCCAACAAATATGCACTGTGTCAAGCACTGTCTTTGTCAGACAGTCTGTTACAGACAGTGCATCTAATTAATTATTTTGACATGCCGGCCTCCCAATCAATTAGACAACTCCGCACAAAGGACCGTCCATATGAACAATAACGTTTTTTTTCTCCCATAAACATCCCCTTCCCATCGTCAACCTTATTAGAGAGGGAGATTAGGTATGAGACCGAGGAAGGAAAAAAAGGAAAAGTAAGAGCAGTCTGATTGGCTGCGACCGTGAGGCGAGGTCAAGTGGGCAGCCAATTGTGTCATTCTTGTAAAGATCAATTGTGTGTACAGTAAACAGCCAACAACAATTGACGCTTTTGCAGCATAAAAAAAAAAAGATGTTCCAGACTAAACTAATGACCTCAAAAAAAAGGACAAAATATTTGGCAGGAAACCAGGCGTGCCCTGAACCACCGAGTTGTGCATCAATTTGTGCCGGCAAGGCCATTATCACTACCATGAAATCACGGACGTTCCCATCCCCATCCCCCCCTCCCCAACGGTCCCCCCCGTACCCTGTGCCCCCACCACCTTTTCATCACCAACATGCATATTCAAACCCGGCGTCGTTCTGGGCTCCACGCGAGGCCTTGCGCCGAAGGTTTCGAGCGACTCCCCCCTCGCTGTCATGGAGATTAAGCAGACATTGTAAACAGTAATATACGGCCCCGCGCGTTGAGCAGCATATTCTTGGTGGGGGTCTCGAAGACGTGCAGCCGCGCGGTGCACTTGGGGACCGACACGAGCCAGTGAACATTGCTCTATTGAATAAGCGCCGCTAATAGAACGGGCCGTGTTCAGGCCTGTCATTCAGAGCAGGGGTGCGCGCTGTGCGATGGAAAAGAGGGGTTCGGTAAATGAGTGTTTTAGCAGGCATGGCTAATGTCTACAGACCCACGGTGTTTAGTTTGCTGTTAAGAATGACATAGACCCTGGGATACTGATAAAGCCCCAGGTCCTAGAACGCGGGAAGGCGTTTCTGCCTCATTTGCTGCACAATAATCAAAGCTGGCACACCTTTTTGGGGGAACATCGGACAAATAAATGATACTGCAAAGCTGTGGATGAGCTCTGCAGCTATTTCACTATTAATATTAAATGCTTGTATCTAAAGCAACTTAATCTTTTTTACATACACGTCAGTAAGGAGCTGGTACAAATGAATGCATTCTGTTCAGGGATCTCCTACTGGTAGACTGGAGAAAATTGGGGTTCGAACCGAGAACATTAACACCCTTACCATTAGACTACCCTCCCTCTCTCCCTCAACTCTTTCCACTTATTTGAGCGATATATCCTTCTCTCTGCGTGTATATTTATTTGTATGTTCAAGAATTTATTCTAATAACCTTTTTTTTCCTTCAGTTTTTCTCTAGCTCTTTTCCGGCCTCTCTAAGGGACAGACCGAGAGATCGGCTAATTACGACTGTAAGTGGAGGCGGAGTGGGACAAAAAGCCAGGCTTGTAATTTCCACATCTAAACTTCTCTCTTACCTCAGCAGAAAAAATACACCACAGGAGACAATGTCAACTTATACGCAGGCAGAGAGAGGGAGAGAAAGAGTGAGAGAGAGAAAAAGTGAGAGAGAGAGAAAGAAAGGGAGAGACAGAGGGGGCCATTTGCATTTTTCTGCAAACTCATTACAAGGGCGACGTCGCAATCATAAGGCGCATGATGCAAGGCCCTACAACCCTCTCAAATTCCTCCCCCCTTCCTCCTCCTGCTCAGAAAGGCTGATATGGGGGGAGAGGGGGGGAGATGTAATCTGATGGGTTCTCCTCCACTGGTCACTTGGCAGTGGAGAGGGGACACAGTGAGCGAGAGAGAGAGAGACAGAGAGAGAAAGGAGGAGGGAGGGAGAGAGAAGGAGAAGGAGAGAGGGAAGGAAAAGGAGGGAGGGAGGGAGAGAGAAAGAGAGAGAGAGGGAGAGGGGAAGAGGTAGAAAGGTGGGCTGGGAGGTTGAGGACACTGGACAACAGAGGGGAGAGAAAATAGGGAAGGAAAGAAGGATATAAGGGTGGAGTAATAATCCGAAAAAAAGGATGGAGAGGAGGGAAGGATTTAAAGGGAGCGAGAGAAAAGGAGGGAGAGAATCAGAGAAGAGGAAGGGAGCCATGAGAAAAAGAGGGAAATATAAGGGGGGAGCGGAAGAGAAGGGGGGGGGGGGGGGCGAGAGGAGAAGAAAGACACAGCAGTTTGTTTGGGTAGATGTATGTTTGCGTGTAGATTGTATGTTTGTGCGTTGTGCACAAACAGCACACACACAGCCCACTGCTGAGCTGAGCGACAGAAACCTTGCTGTGATTTATGCATCGGCAGATATGAGCGCTGGTTACGCAGTAGCAAGACATCGATCTGACAAAGCAAAGCAAACAATAAAGAGGCGAGGAAGATGATGTGCCCAGTGGAGTGGAGAAGCGGAGAGTGTACCTATAAGAGCTAATTATCTGAACACATAATTCTTCAGGTTAAGACAGGGCTATCTGGAAGCTAGCCAAGCCACACAACAAGGCCTTGGATGTATCAAGCTAGCCTTTCTAGCCTTCAAGACATACTAGAGGACATGCATATTCATCTATAGAGTTTGTTATTATAATAAAGATTGTTGTAATAACGCCTAACAATTAGAACTATTGCTTTATGTTTGTCTTGTGTACATCCAAATTAATTGGAACTTTTGCAGTGCTTGATGTTGTTTAATGTTTTTAGAGACAGTATTATGTCCGGCTTAATAATGCAGTAAATATAATTACAAATAGAACTTTCACATCCATTCGCAGCTTCTAGGCAGCAATGTTTTAAAATGTTTTAAAGTTTCTCACAACACGCACACACACACACACACACACACACACACACACACACACACACACACACACACCTAGACAAACAAGGCAAACACACAGACACACGCACACAAAGGCCGCCACAGTGGGCCCTCCATCGCCGTTAATAACACTATAAAAGCATCGGCGGACAGCTTCTGACACTTTTAGTAGTTGGGAAACAAGATGTAATCTGGCCGCAGTGCCAGGAGGAGCAGGCTGATCTGTGGAAGGAGAGGAGAGGGGAGAGAGGAGAGGAGAGAGAGAGGGGAAAGAGAGAGGAGAGGAGGGAGGGGAGAGAGGAGAGGAGGGAGAGAGAAGAGAGGGGAGAGAGAGAAGAGATAGGAGAGAAAGGGGAAAGAGGAGAGAGGTGGGAGGGGAGAGAGAAGAGAGAGAAGAGAGAGGAGAGAAAGGGGGGAGAGGGGAGAGGAGAGAGATGGGAGAAAGGGGGAGGGGAGAGAGGGGAGAGAGGAGAGAGAGGAGAAAAAGGAGAAAAAGGAGAGAGGAGGGAGGAGAGAGAGGAGAGAGAGGAGAGAAAGGGGGGAGAGAGGAGAGAGAGGAGAGAAAGGGGGAGAGGAGGGAGAGGGGAGAGAGGTGAGAGAGGGAAGAGGAGGGAAGAGAGGAGAGGGGATAGGGCAGAGAGGAGAGAGGGAAGAGGAGAGAGAGGGGAGAGATGGGAGAGAAGAGAGAGGAGAGAGGGGAGAGGGGAGAAAGGGGAGAGGGAGGAGAGGAGATGGGAGATAGGATAGAAGAGAGAAGAGGGGGGAGAGAGGAGCGAGGGGGGCGAGTGCGGTGTGTTATTCAAAGCAAACAGAGCTGTAGGAGTACACAGCTGATGAAGACATTACTGGTGAGTTACACAGGGACAAACAGAGACATATGTGAGTACAAGGCTGATGAAGATGTTACTGGTGAGTTATACAGGGACAAACAGAGACATATGTGAGTACAAGGCTGATGAAGACATTACCCGTGAGTTATACAGGGACAAACAGAGAGTGGGAGGCCTGGAGACCTTAGGGCACAGTAAGGAGTGAAAGGGACAGGCTGGATGTCTGCCCAAGATGATAATGGGGGATGGGGGTGAGTATAGTGTTTAGTAACTTTACTAACAACTGGAAAGTGCTCAACTGGAAAGAAATGAGCTCTATCGTTTTACAATAGCGGAGGTGGATTGGTTTGAAGTGGATGGTAGTTCTGCACAGGGCATCTCTTTTTCACTATATTCTAGTTTGTTAAGTGTGTTATTCTGTGGGTTGCTTTTGTTATTCTATACAAGGTAAGATAAGATAAGATACATTTTATTGTCCTGAAGGTGTCTCCGCTATGTCAAACCTTCATCTTTCAGTAAAAAAACAACCACATTAAAACAAACGTAACGTAAGATAAGATGAGATACTCTTTATTGTCGTGTCTCTACTATTTCAAACAGCAGACTAATACAACTGGGCCTTAATTAGACCCAGATTCTCTGAACACACTATATTTGAAGCCATAATTGGTTAGTTAGGTTTTTGCTACAATTTATCTCGACTGATAAAAGAGAAAAATAGGAGGGCAGGAGGATGGAGTCTCTTTGTAGGCGGGCCCTTGGCTCCTGGTGTCACCTTGGTACACTGCCGGCGCCTCGCTCCAGTTGGGCCCAACCTGCTGAGGTTCTCATCCAGGAGCACATCTGTGCAGCGCGGGACACAGCGCCATTAATAGACCCCTAGTAGCACCACCTCACAGGTCAAAGGTCAGAGGTCAAGTCCCCCCACAACCGAAAAAATTGACAACCAGAAGCAAATCAAACATAGTGAAAATATCGCCACCACCGTTGATCAACACATGTCTCATAAACTAGATTCATCTTCCGGAAATCGGTGGAGCGGAATACAGAAAATAGCTAAAACGGCTTTAGCTAGTTTTTACACATGAGCAAGTAAACCGGTGTCGGTCGAGACAAACGACAAGGTTCTCCTGATCATCCAAGGTCAGTACGTGTCGCTGGGCTCGGTGTTTGTTGTTTTGTGTTTTGTTTGTTTAATATGAACCATGAATCCTAATTCTTGGAGCTGCATAATGGCCACATTAAGCAACCATGGCAGTCTGGGAAGAAGTCCAGCTGGAGCAAAGCTTCAGAGAGTCTGCAGAAGAAAGACAAAATACTGGCTGCAACGCGGTTTCCAGCTAAACGGTTTCTCACTTCCAAACAGGCAGCTCAAACTGATAAGGAAACACGAAAAAGGGAGGGGAGGCGAAATTGGAAAAAAACGTCTGATATTTAATGTAAGGGGTCTTTGTGGGGCGCCGTACCTATGTGTTCAACCCTTCCTAACGCTACTAATTACACAGTGATTTGAAGGTCAGCTTTCAGAGGGTTTCGCTCACCTTTGTGAGGAGTCAGTGATAAGGGAAAAAGACAGGTCATACATTATATTCCCCCCGGAATGTATGAGAAAAAAGGT
>NC_136935.1:10126243-10168743 GCF_949987615.1 Pollachius pollachius
TATGTATAATTCCGTCAGGGTTATATTTCCTCCCACTGTTCCAGTGAGTGGACTACAGTGTGTGCCTCTCCTGCAGATTAACCTAGATGTTCTTCAGGCCAGGTTCACTTGTATCCCAGCCACACTCGTATATTACAATGCAGCCCAGGTGGCAGCGGCAGTAACTCATTCTTTTCACTTCAATTCTGTCTCTGCATATTCCACACCAGCCCCCACTGCTTTGCACGGAGAAGGTCACCTCTTTCATCAGCGATTCTATTTGCATTCCAAATCGTACGTACATGAAAAATGTGCCTGTGAGTTTTCGGCGGCGGCCCTCCCAAGGCAGATTAGATAGAATTCGCCGTATGAACCTTATGCACGCTAACCTTTGCAGATGGCCCCACTATTGTGCAGAAATGGATTGCCTAATAAACCATATCATCCGACATATTTGCCGCTTGGCTGACCAAATAGAGGCTGTGTTTTTTGAGCAAATTCCCTATGTCAAATTTGTCAATGTTCATGCTGTCATTTGAGGTCTGGGTGACTGGGACGGCGGTGGTGGGGGCGAGGCGCGGGTTAAAGTAACGGCCAATTTGAAGTGTTACCGAGGACGGCGGTGATTTCCACACCAGAGATGTATTTTATCACGGGGGAGAATATATTACATGCCATCCATTTGTCTGTCGTTTGCCTCTGATTCTTTTCCCATCATGCTCGAGGTCTGTCTAGATTTCATCAAGGGTGGACATTTGGCCCTAATGGAACAACACAACACAATGCATTCTGTTTGATTCAATTCAGCCTTATTTACATACATACGTATGTAAATAACAAGGTCTTCTGCTTTTGATATTGAGCTTTTAAACACGGATTCTTTCATTTTTGATTCACTTAAACTCAAAAAACGAGGCCCTATTTTGATACGAAAATAGCAACTTGATCCGGTGATCCTCGGAAAGCAAACGCATCAACAAACGCGGCAATCTTTTTACCATTTCTGAAAACGAGTTTGCGATTGTCCTCGCTTTAATTCACCGCTTTATTCATTCCCCAGTACTCCCTCTGAAGCCTGTTATTGTTCATTATTGTTGTTGGGGATATATATACGGCACTCAACACTCTCACTTCTATCCCCTTGCCAAGCTGCTTTTTTTTTCTCTCCCCCCCTTTTCTTTTTCCACCAGAAATGTAATTTCCCTCCCCAGTCCTAATTCATTGCTCCCAGAAAAACCTCTTTCATCAAACTTTGCATATGAGCAACCAAGTGGTACGCGGGCTCTTAACGGCATGCTTTGCCTCCTTCGGTGATTCGGCCAACCCATCCATCTTGTTGAGTGTGCTCGGAGCCGAGGAGTGGGCAACCGATGCTCCCGTCAACGGGCTCCGGCAGGAGATGGATTGGGAGGCCCCCCCAACCCCCCCCCCCCCCCCCCCCTCGCACCCCTCTGTTGCCCACCTCCGGTCCGGTACCAGTCCACTGGCACAATCTGGACCCGTGGGGGGAGCTGCCGGGTGGGTGATGGGTGTTTGGGGGTGGAGGTGGGTGATGGTGGTGGTGGTGGTGGTGGTGGTGGTGGTGGTGGTGGTGGTGGTGGTGGTGGTGGTGGTGGTGGTGGTGGTGGTGGTGGTGGTGGTGGTGATGGTGGTGGTGGTGGTGGTGGTGGTGGTGGTGGTGGTGGTGGTGGTGGTGGTGGTGGTGGTGGTGGTGGTGGTGGTGATGGTGGTGGTGGTGGTGGTGGTGGTGGTGGTGGCGGCAGGGGGCCGTGATGGAGAAACAGGATGGAGAAGGGGCTGGTGGATGCTGTGTCTTTAGTCAGTCATGGAGAGTCCAGATCTCCTGCTCCACAGGGGGTGTGGATGGGTGAGAGGTTGAGCCAGGAGGCCTCCTGTTCCGGGGCTTAACCGAACAGGGTGAGGGTGTCCGAGTCATTGCCCGCACGTAAAAAAAACGGTCAAACAAAACAAGAAACTCGATCCAAAAGAATACTAGACATAGGACCCCGGTTGAGAACGTGCTATCATCTAATGGCGTGGTCGCCTGGCGCATTACAATAAGATGCGTGCAGTAACTAGCACCGCGCCGGCGCTGAAACGTCCTTCGCTGGTTATTAGCCATCAAATTTGTGATGGGACGACAACGATAAATACCAAAAGGGATTCGTTGTATTGCAATTCATCTTATTTCTTAAATGGACACCCATGCTTAAAATAGCCTGTCCTTCAGTTGGATGGCGAGTTTGTTCCTGTTCCTTCGGTGTCGTTCATCATGGCTGGCTGTGAAACTGAAGTGGAAGCTTATTTTTATTAATCACAAAGAGCTCAAGTCAAGGCTCTGCACTCTGCTGCTTGCATCCAATTTACAGCGGCGATAATTCATGCCATGCTAAACATTTCTTGTAAAATGTCACTTTGTGTTTGCAATTAGTTTCTAAATTGTGAAGCGAATTATCTCGGTAACGCAATCAAACTACCGCAAAATCCAAATTGACTACGCCACGAATCAAGGTAGCACGGTGGCATGTAAAGCCAATATGCAACAGGAATATGATTTAAATGGGAGTAAATTGCCCTGAGGAAACTTGAATAGTTACTAAGCACAAGGGAGATGACAGACACTCTTTGTCTCCATGGAATCTTTTTTTTAAATCTATACCTGCATGCTTTTCTTTTCACGTATAGACTTCTTAATAACCCAAGTATACTCTCAGAGACTAATTAATAAACCAAGCCGTCCCCCGATCTTCTGATCCAAATGAGCCGCTGTCAATCAGCCAGTGCCTCTTATTAATGTTGCTATGGAGCATGGGTGGGCCAGATTGCGGGGCCGTTGTGTCCGTGCACAGAGCTCCGTCTTGGGTTACCCCCTGTATGGAGCGGCTCGGGTGTCCCTCATCTGATGTTAGCCATGGCTCCTTGATCAAAAGCAAATGGAGGGCGGGGGCGGGCGGAGGGTCACAAAGAGGAGTATACAAGAGGTCAACGTTTCTGTGATGATAATACACCTGTTGCGCATATTTATTCGGATTAATCAAACCGTCCAAATATTTTCAACCAAACCTGAGTTATATTTAAGTTGGAGGAAGAAAACCAACGATGGTCTGAAAAAGTCTGTTGCAAATATAAAAAACCTTTCATGAAATCGTTCAAATATTTGAACAAAAGCGAGACGATTATAAATAGGACGAAGTAATCCCCTAAATAAACGATGATCTAAAAATAGTCTGTTGCTGCGATGAAATACGGAGTGTGACCGTCCATTTATTCCGCCCTCCACCCTCGACCCACTATCTACCCCCCGCTACGTCCGAACAAGTGCCCCATCTCCGCTGCCTAAAGTGGGCCATTGATGCAACATCCATAACCCCGCATCCTCTGATATTTCATTCCCGTACGCCGTGCTGTGAGCCCCAGATTGTAATCGATACAGACACACACACTCACACACACACACACACACACAGTCCTCCTGTGTTATTGGGACATGGGGGCGGGTGTGTGTGGGTGGTGTTTGGGTGGTGGTGGGGGGGTGGTCTTCTCTGCTTCCCGTGCCGTTTCACAGTTCAGGCTTCCAATTAACCTGAGCGGATCTCCACGCCAATCATGCAGGGGGGTTCTCTATCGACAAGCCCCCCGCAAACACAATAATGTCGTTAGGATGATGTAGCGCACTGGAGGGGTTGGTGGTGGTGGTGGTGGGGATGGTGGTATGATTTTCCTGATTCCCCCCCCCCCCCCCCACCCCCCCCCTGCAAACACCACCCCCTCCCCTCCACCACCCTTCCAGCGCTGACAGGATCAGTGTTGTAGTCATTTATCACCTCCTCTCTCTCTCTCTCTCTCCCCCTCTCTCTCCCCCCCTCTCTCTCTCTCTCCCTCTCTCTCTCTCCCTCTCTCTCTCTCTATCTCTCTCTCTCCCCCTCTCTCTCTCTCCTCCCTCTCTCTCTCTCTCTCCTCCCCTCTCTCTCTTTCTCTCTCTCTCTGTATGCCTCTCTCTCACCCACTCCAGCGCTGCTTCACCAGACCATGCTGCGTTAGGGAGGGCCATGGTCTCGTCTCTGAACCCTCTCGTCTCATTATGATCACACACACCAACGTGCAAACACACCCACCCACACGCACGCATGCGAGCACACAAACACACCCACACAAATGCAAGCACCAACGGACACACAAACACACGCACACACATATACCTGAGTGATACATATGCAAGGAGTTTCACTGTCACTATCTGTGCTGATCGTTACTCGTTACTAACTTGCTGGAGCGTTCGGATTTGTTTGTTGTTCGTTGTCATTCCTCTTACGAGTCCGTCCCTCCCACTAAGCTTCAGAGGATGTTCCCCCCTTTACCAATACAAGTTGAATCATTAACAAGTGTTGTGTACCACTCAGGGACTTGTTTATGGCCTTGTCCCCGTCGCTGCAGAGGAAATGGAGGAACCTCCCGTATATTTAAAATGAATGGGGGGGTCACGGAAGAACGCATCTGCATACAGAGCTGCTTACGGGGTGATTTAGCAGCCCCTAACGTCCGCACACCTCTGCTTTGGCTTTCACCGGCCGTGTTTCCCTGTCTTCACTTCGTCTCGCTCAAAATCTACCGCAACGTCCTTTCCTTTCTTCATGGAGCTTTTACAGTCTGCTATAATGTATACACAGCGTTGTATACTTGTTGACAAAGACAGCTCAATACCAGAAGCCGCTACTTTCTTGGCGAAGGAAAGAAATAGACAGAACGCTGCGTGTCAAAACAACATTTTGTCTGTCAATGTTGTTGTTGCTCCCCCCCCTCTCGTATTCTCTCGTATTGTGTTCACATACCTGTTTATTTTGTGAAGAGTGACTCGCGCGTCAAAATAAATGTACTCTGGCCGGTGGGCTGAGGAAGACGAGCACTCCATTTATTTTTCCCCGTGTCCACGAGAGACAACGTACAAATTGAGACTGTATCTAAGTTACAACAGAGAGCCGACTGGAGCCTACTAGGATCTCAGTGTCGGGGGTGCTGGGGGGTTGGGGGGGAGGAGAAGGGCGCTGGGGAGAGAGTGGGGTAAAGATTGAGAGTGTGTTTAAACGCTCAGGGCCAAACTCTAAAAGCATTGTTACATTGACAAGGCCGGAGCTGTGAGAGAACGCCTCGCCACAATTACTCCCCGTTTGGTGGCCATTGCTGCCACCGGCGACGCTGATATTGATTATTGTGAAGACGGAGAAGAAGAAGGTGGAAAAAGGAGGGAGAAAAGGGGGAAAGGAGGGAGAACAGCTGAAAGAGCGCGATGATAAAGACAAATGCAGTTCCAATCCGCTCCGAATCCACACAGAGCTGGGAGTTAGTGATGAATGTCTTATGGTTAACTTTGTGACAGTTTACAGGTTTACCCGTTACAAGTTTACAGAAAACCAATCCCACACGCATGATGGAGCAAAATATTAATAGTTGACACACAGAGGTCTCATACACGTCCAAGTCGCAAGTAGTCATAGTGGTATTATATAGGTGTAGTGTACACATATTTTATAATCATATCTATGATGTCACAATGGTTATTTGAACTGTTTCGGAATTGCGTGTATTTAAACCTGCCTTTCATTTACAATATTCACTGTTAGAACAAAACAAAACACATCCAACATTTGAAGGTACAAAGTGACACTATCACTTTCTCCCTTTACAACAGGATTCATACTACTGTAGCGATACTAAAGTGATTACACTAAGCTGTTTTGTTGTTGTAGATGCGTATGTTGTTATGAATATGTAATTTCAATTAGCTGTGGCCTTCTCCATGACGACGGCACTAACCGGGATCCATCTTGTCAAAGTTGGTGATGGTCGACTGATGTCACTCCCTCTTGGTTTCTTGGGCATAGCCTCACGTACCTGTCCTTCCACTCTTGGAGATAAGAAGAAGAAGAGTACACCCCCCCCATCCCCCCCCTCGCCATCCCATCCCACCCAGCCCCACATTCCCCCCCACCCAACCCCCTAGTGAGGCAGGACAGGTGTGTCGCTGATTCATTGTATTTATTACACCAAACGTGATTAATGGTTTCCTTAATGTATTCATAGTGGTAATGGAACCCCCACCCACCCCCCATCACGACCAACCTTGCATAAAAATGCAAATGGATAGAGACAAAGTGTGTGAAAAACACACTGGGCAGGTCTGAGCCCAGGAAGCCTTGGAGGGTGGGTGTGCATATTTCTTTATTTCGCCGAAGAGCACCTTTTAAAAAGGGAGAATGGGCCCTTGTTGGGGTGTTAGGATAATTAAAGGATGGTGGAAGTCTTGGCTGCAAAATGGCATTGGCCTCAACATGGATTAAATGAGTAGAGATCAGTCATTTAAACCCCATAACAGCTAGTATATTCCCACCTACTGCCATTTAATGAAATAATTCAAAAAAGTGGAAGCTCATGCAAAGTGATCTTTACGCAAAGCCTCTCTACAGATGTAAAAGTTTTCAAAAAGAGAAGCTATTTATGGCTTTTCAATCACCCACATGATGATATACGATACAATGGTAAAATTCATACAAAAACATTAACACAAAAATGTGGCTTTTTACAAAAAGTTAGTTTGATTGAATACATAATGACACATAAAGTTTTTTTTGTCATCATACATCATAAATAATTTTGATTAATTTGCGAGTCGACAGCACTGAATATAATCAATGCAGAATACATCACTGTCATGGGATCTGTTTAATATTTCATTAACACTATGAGAATTTTAATTACAAAAAGCCAAACATATTAATGCGAGTCTCGAATTAACAGACCGCAGTATGTAAAACTTGGGAGCATAATTAGACTTTCGGGAAATGTCTCTTGAATTGCAAGAAACTCAAGGTAGTTTGGAGGCCTCACACCTTCAAGCACGTTGGATTTTGCATTCTTACATCTCTTTTTAAGCTAAATCTGACATAGGACATATATGGTGACAAAACAAAAAGAAGATCAAAATAAACTACATAATAACCAGCCCTCTGATTAGAGATAAAAAAAAATGTTGCTTTATACTTTCGTCTATAAAGAAAGAAATAAAAGAATGAATAGCCAGCCATCTGAGGAGGATCTAAAAGCTAGCTTCATGGTAGCATCGCATCGCGCTATGAACCCATAAGATGTGCTCCTAACATCCTGGGTAGAGCGATGAGCGCTAAGCTTCCCAACAGCCCATCAGAGTGATGTGCACGCAGGGACCCAATTGGCCTCTTTAGCTCCCTGTAGCATAACATGCTAACGCACAACAATGACCCGCTCATTGCCTGCTATTATGGGATGAAGACGTCATGAAGCTTCAACCCATCTTATGGCATGGACAGTGAAAGCGCGCGTTGACCAGACAAATTGTCAACGCAACCCCCCCTGGATACAACAATGCACTGTGCTTCACACATTTCATGTTTGAAATGCAAGGCTGTCCTATCTGCTGAGGAGTTCACTGTGCAACACTGTGCGAATGAAGTGCTCTTTTTACTGTTAACTATTTACTAAGATTTTCAAATGAAGTCCTTCAGCAGACACTTTCTTCCAGAGCGTCTACAGGGATTTACTTTCAAGTGTGTGTCAGTAAGGAGAAGGTAGGAGGTTGGGGCCAGATGACATTGGGGTTCAAACTCAGAGCTTTTCGGCTGGGAGTCAAACACTCAAAACAACCACTAGAATATCCTGCCAGCCTTGCAAGGAAAGCGTTGGCTTCACTCAAGATGTTTGTCGAGGAAGAAGTATCCATGCTTTGAAGCGATGTAAATGAAGATTGATCTCCTGTATGAGCATTTTATTAATATATTGATGGTGCTGTCAAATACACTCTAACCATATTTTTATCCCCCTATCCATAGTGGAACATGAGCTCAGGTAAATGATTAAAATCCTTTAAAACACACTTAATTTTTCCCCTCTTCCACCCTATTTGTCTACCATCTGCTGTATTTAGTGCTCCCACAGGAGTGCTTGTGATTGGTCAAAATCACTCTTAATGAGCGTCCTGAGCGAAGATCCACTAACACCTATTTCTCTGCTCTCCAGAGCTCCATCTTTTCACCCATTCACACCTTGTGCAGTGGAAAACCCTGAAGTAAACCTTTGGAAATAAAATGCTAATATTCCCTCAAGGGCATGAAGGGATTTCAGCATATCAAGAACTCTTTGATAATTCACCTGGGAGCCCATTGTTTTTATGTTCCATTTACTGTTTTTGCAAAATTAAGTTTTACATTATTATAAAAATATGTATTTCACCTATCATTTAATATATTTTATTTAACTTTGTGAACACTTAAAAGTAGATTCAATATTTCCCTTTCCTTCCCCTACTACGGTACTGAGCTTTCCATGTCGTAAATATGCTATGTTAATAAAGCGTTATTAACTTCTTTACAAAACATGCATGCCTGAAATTCCCCCATCGCTGTAGTCGTTTGACGCCCCCCCCCCCCCCCCCACACACACACACACACACATACACAGCGGGCTCAAATATGGATGTATATTATGGGATGTGAGGCAGGGGGGAGATCAACGAGAGGTGGGGAGTGGAGGGTTTAATCTCTCTCTAATCATGCGCAGGGTTGATGTGAAATGAACTGTGGCCACTCTCCTTGACCAGTTCCCAGTGGCCACTGGTCCACATCCACAGGACCAGATTGGATTTATTGCTGGTGGGCCAAAGGTAACAAATACATGCAATATAACGGCGGAGATGGATGCCATTATCACTGGATGGATTTTGTGCCCATCACAGGGCAATCACATGGAATAGATTGATAACTGCGAGCCATACTTTTATATTAGCCTTATATATCTTATACCACTCGACAATTCACTTCCAGGTATTATGGGCAGAGCGGTGTTGGGGGTGTGGGGCTGTCTCACAAGCTCCCGGAGCGGGCTGGTCGTGGCATTGGAGCGTCCAAGGTGACAGTGAGCAAACAAGCCCAGAGATAGGGTAATATAAGGTTGGTCGTTTATAATGAGGGAAGGAATAATAAGCTTTGTAAATTTTACTTTATTGCTCAAATTTTTTTTCCGTTCATTCACATTGCCCTTTTTTGCCAATGCCTTTGTCATTATTTTTGGTTTACTATTCTGCTGTGAAAAGAAAATAATGAATTCATAATTCATTCATCCTTTCAATTTTTTTGTAAGACCCCAGGTGTATACGTGTTACGTGTGTGTGTGTGTGTGTGTGTGTGTGTGTGTGTGTGTGTTTGTGCGAACGTGCATGCTTGTGCATGTGTGTGTTGGGGGATGAACACATGTAAAACAAGCTGAGAGGGACAGTCCAGAGCTCTCTTGGCCTTACAGAGGGTTCACTCGCCAAAGGGGTGGGGGTGGAGGGTGGAGGAGGTGAGGGGTGGAGGGTGGAGGGCTGAGGAGGTGAGGGGTGGGGGGTGGAGGGTGGAGGGCTGAGGAGGTGAGGGGTGGGGGGTGGAGGGTGGAGGGCTGAGGAGGTGAGGGGTGGAGGGTGGAGGGCTGAGGAGGTGAGGGGTGGGGGGTGGAGGGTGGAGGGCTGAGGAGGTGAGGGGTGGGGGGTGGAGGGTGGAGGGCTGAGGAGGTGAGGGGTGGGGGGTGGAGGGTGGAGGGCTGAGGAGGTGAGGGGTGGAGGGTGGAGGGCTGAGGAGGTGAGGGGTGGGGGGTGGAGGGTGGAGGGCTGAGGAGGTGAGGGGTGGGGGGTGGAGGGTGGAGGGCTGAGGAGGTGAGGGGTGGGGGGTGGAGGGTGGAGGGCTGAGGAGGTGAGGGTGGGGGGGATGACTTCATCTCAGCTCAGCGTTTTCTGGGAGTCCTTGGAGAGGTGAGGAGAGGTCACGAGAGATCGTGTAGAACAGCCGTTGCAGAGTCCACCACCGACCCCCCCAACCCTCCCTCCACACACACACACACACACACACACACACACACACACACACACACACACTTCCTCAAGATGAAACAGAAAGGAGACGAGGAAATGAAACACAAACACTCACACCTCTGCGAGGGACTCCATTATCTCTAGGGCCGCTGTGTTAAAGTGAGCTGGAGGGGGGGGGGGGGTGTCCCTCCCCCGAGCTGGAAAGGTTAAGGGAGGGTTGGAGGGGACATGACAGAAATGTCTTTATGTCCTCCCAACTTTTTATTTATTCCTCCATTCATTATTTTATTTGTACTTATTCAAAGACATTGATTCAATGATTCATTTTTGTAGGTATGCTTTAATTGATTAATATATTTGCTGGATAATCCATGTGTCCATTATTTTATGTATTTATTTATTTATTTATATACACATTTTTTCTATCTCTCTCTTTCTCTCTCTCTCTCTCTCTCTCTCTCTCTCTCTCTCTCTCTCCCTCTCTCTCTGATTTTGTTTTGTTTAAGTGTTCAGTAATAGATTTTTAATGTTCATTTGTCCATGGCCTGCAGGCTTGGATGTTTGACATTTGAAATAATTGTTGTTAGAATGATCATCACCAAGGGAGGCTTGTGAACAGAGTCGGGGTGATTTGAGTAAATGACTGTGTCAGCCTGTTTATTTGTGACATGATTGCCTCTGGCACTGCCCTAGGACAGCTATTAGAGAGAGCGAGAGACCTCGGCCATAAAGAAGAAATACACCAAATGAAAACAAAAGCAAAAGCCCGGCGATCACCTCAACATAACGCTTAATGTGTAACTGATCACTCCATGGTTCCCCTCACAGTGAGCCACTCAGAGGGAGGGAGAGGGACATAGACACAGGGAGAGAGAGAGAGAGAGAGAGAGAGAGAGGGGGGGGGGGGGGGGGGGGGGAGAGGGACACAGACCCAGAGACATGGAAAGAGAGAAGGAGAGAGGAAAGAAAGAGAGAGGGAGAGAGATTTTTTTCATACATTTTAATAAATATATTTATTAATATAAATTATATTGTAATAAGAATTATCAGTTACATTGTATGTTAGTGTGTCTATTTTGCAATTGAAATCGCGGTGGAACCATTGTTTGTACAGACACAGACACACTGCCGTTGTGGCAGTTTAGTTAAATGTGTGTCAAACGTCTGGGGGGATAACATGTCAACCCAGCCTGTAATCCATATGCTTTAGCGTATTGCACAAAGACGGCCCGCACCACGCTTTTGCCCCAGGCTACTGGGTAAAAAGCACATCCATTCCCCTTGTATTTAATTGGCCAATCTGATGCCTCTTAGCCTATGGCCCTTGGTCCTGAGAGGAGGGTTTAGGGCCCCGGCTGTAATGTGGGTTGGTGGGGGGGGGGGGGGGGGGGGAATCTAAACAAATGCTCACACTCCCAGAGGAATTGAGATTATGACAAGCTTTCTGTCACTCTGCCGTGTAAACAGTTGAATCACCCTGTGTTGAATCAAAACAGAGGAGGAGGAGGAAAGCCCTTGTTTATTTGGCAGGATGGTCTCGCGGTGCGGGCGTTGGGACTCCCAGTTGAGGGGTCGCTGGGTCTGAAGCTCTAATGTCCACAGTCTACAAGCAAAGGCCTTCTTGAGGCCCTCCCTACCTGCCCAATCATGACATGCATCTGAATGAACTGTTAGTTGCAAAATGTGTCTGCTCACTGACTAAAGAAAAAAACTAATTTGGCTAAGACAAAGAAGTACAGTCCATCTATTGAAACAGCGATCAACATCGATCCAAACTGTTTCAAAACCAGGACATTTCTCCATAGATGATCACGGTGAGAGCAGGTCTCCATGGTGATTCTGGGTGGTTGGGAGAATGCCTGTAATCTCCTCCGGCTGGGATGGATCCCGTGGATAGAGCCGGCTGTGAAATGAGCGGCGGCCATTGTGCGTCAAACCTCAAAGAAGGAGGAGGACAAGGGGACAGGCGGGAGGCAGGAGGAGGTAGAAAAAGACCTAAATGTATGAGATTAACGGTGGGTATTTAAACACAGACAGTGCGAACCAGTGCGAAATAAACTTAACTTGTGTGTGTGTCAACTTTCTCTTGACTTTAAAATGTCCCACAATGTACATACATTGTGCGTGTGTGTTTGTGTCTATGAGCGTGCCTGTGTGTTTGTGTGTGTTTGCATTAGAGGCATGTGTGTGTGTGTGTGTGTTTGTGCGCATGTGTGAATGTGCACGTGTATTTTTGTGGGTAAAGGGCATTAGCAGATAGAGAGCAAGTGAAGGAGGAGGAGGAGGAGGAGGAGGAGGAGGAGGTGGGAACTGAGAGGGTTTTAGCAGATTATGCTAAATCAGAGCCACTTAGCAGGGCGAGTGGAGAGGCAGACACAACGCAAAGAGGATGCCGCTGTGACTTCAGCATTTCAATGGGGAAGGCGCAGGAGCAAATAAGAGAGACACATCCCTAAAACCATTCGCAGAAAGCATTTAAATAAAAAACAACCGGCAGCAGCTCCAGCAGCATTACTCTCTCCTCTGCGGTGCGGCACTTTTGCTGGGACTCCAGAGCCAGCTGCTCGGCCAGATGGTGGTGAATTAACAGAACATGGGAGAGGCAGAGATGAGGAAGCCCAAAACGGGCCCATGGAGGACACACATTAAGCACGCTGGTGTGTGTGTGTGTGTGTGTGGGTGTGTGTGTTAAGGACCATAAGTAAGCCTATATGGCTATGTCATTATGCGTTTAGCTGCGTATGTATGGCTCTGTGTGTCTGTGCGTGTGTGTTTGTGTGTATGTGTGTGTGTGTGTGTTTGGGGGGACTTTTGTGTTTGTGTGTTTTTGCAAGTTTATGTTTGGGTTTTTGTGTGTATGTGTCTGTACGTGTTTAAGTGTGTATGTGCCTCTATTTTTGTGTGTGTACGTGTGTGTGTGTGTTTATGTATTTTTATGTATGTGTGTCTTTCTGTGTGTGTGTGTGTGTGTGTGTGTGTGTGTGGGAGTGTGCGTGTGTTTATGTGTGTTTATGTGTGTTTGTGTGTGTGTGTGTGTGTGTGTGTGTGTGTGTTTGTGTGTGTGTATGTTTATGTATGTGTGAGTGTGTGTGTGTGTCTATGTACGTGTGTGTGTGTGGATATGTTTATGGATGTGTATGTGTGTGTTCGTTATGTATGTGTGTGTGTGTGTGTGTGTGTGTGTGTGTGTGTGTGTGTGTGTCTTTGAGCGAGTGGCTCCTGGGGGGCCACGGGGGGAGAGGCCGTTAAACAGTATGTCAGACGGGAGGACTAAAGAGGAGAGGTTGAGGGTCCCCTCTCGGAGAAAGAGCTCACGATAATAATCACAGGCGTGAAATTACAATGTTGATATTTGTGGCACCCTAGGGTGCGTGGCGGTGCGGCTCCCAAAGCTCAGAGGGCCCACACATCACCCATGTCGGGCCCCGGACGGCGGTCTTTAATGATCACCACAACACAGTCCAGCCCCCTCTTCTTCACCACAGCTTACTGGGAGGGGCTCATCAAGAATTCACCACACAGTGGTGAACAAAGCAAAAACAACATTTGTTTTCCTTACAGTGAGCTTGTGGTGATCTAATCAAAAGCCCAATTTTTCTATTCTTTTCAATGAGCTTGGTTCAAATTCCTTTCAGCTTCTTTTAGTAAGCAGTGGTGAAGAAAATAAAAACAGCGTTTAGGGTTTAAAAGTTGTTTGTTCACTGCGCTGTTTGCCTATAGCTGCACTGGAAAGTGAAAGTAAAAGAAGAAGAAGAAAACATATACTACTTGTGCGGTATTTAACCATCAGTCAACTCCTGACAACAAGTGACAAAAATTTGCTTCCATCTTTTTTCTTTTCCAGTGGGACTGTGAAAAAAAGAAAAGTCATTTTCATGTCCGTCATCCCCTACTCTGGCTTCTGCCCCTCTCACACACATACACACACACAGCCACCCCCCCACACACACATACACATGCACACACACACAAACACACACACACACAAACACACACACACACACACACACACACACACACACACACACACACACACACACACACACACACACACACACGCACGTTCCTGGGGAGAAAGTGGAAAGTAGATGTGTTGTCAGGGTAAAACTGATAATGGCGGCTGGTGGTGGGGGGTAGGGTGGGGGTCTCGGTGGGTGCTAGTGGGGTTGGTTGGGTGGGGGTGGGGTGCAGACTGATCCCAATTGCTCTGCTTTCAGCCCCTGCCAGCCCGGCGCTCCTCGCCACTAAAGGGCCCACTGACAGATGGGGCGGGCCCCGCCTGAGACAGAGTGCTGAGTGGGCATAAAAACAGGACCAAATAGGGGCCCTTTTCCTCCTCTTGGCAACGGAACCAGCAACTAAAAGCGCTGGGATCGCTGTACGTGCTGTGTGACTGTTGGGTGATGTCTGAGGAGCTGAATTACACTGATTAATATTTGGTTTTCATTTATGTAATAGCGGTGAGTATCTTAAGAAAGAAAGGTCAAGTTATAAGGCGGGAGAAGGACAGGATAATCTAGTGGTTTAATTGGGCCAGGGTTTGAACCCCAATGTCCACATCCTACCGGTGGGTGTCCTTGAATGCAAAGCCTACCTACTATGTTATTCATGACATATATTGGATAAAGGCTGTTCCTAAATAGTAATAGTAATATTCTTAGTAATACCTGCTCTTTGAAGAGGCCACATTTAATAAGTTCTGAAAGTAGACGAGCTAACATGGCCCAGATAACATTGTGAATTTGTGGTTGCATTACTCATGAATTTACGATGTCCACTTATCACAGAGTTTTTCAAACTGCTCCACGTCCACTCTCTCTGCTTATTAAAGCCTCTTATCTCTCTGGTGGGGGATGTGTTCAACCCACACATTCCAAATGTTTCTTTCTTTCTTTCTTTCATAGCTTGCCCGGGAAGTGTGCCAATTGGGCACCGGTTATAAAAGCACCACTTTCATCTGATTATTCACATGTGCACCTTGTTGTTTTGCTTGTGTTGCATTAGAAACAAACTGCATTGAGGTGTACTGGCTGTTTATCTATGTAACTATACGATGCACTTGACTTCTATGAAGGACAGCCCTACTCAACTTGTGTGGTGATTCCTCTAGCTACTGGAATTGTTTGTAGTGAATTCAGTTTTTCATTGTATACATTGATGGTCCTCCCTTGTAAATCAGCTTTGGAGTAGAGCATGTGCTAAACGATAAATGTTTAAAGGTCTATTTCCTAATCGTTTGTTCCGACTCAAAGGGAATGGCTCTGCCTCTGTAGGAGAGTATCACTTCGTGAAGCCAGAGAGGACATTTCATCCAGAAGAGAGAGAGAGAGAAGAGATAAAAGTGTGTGTGTGGGGGGAGATGGCAAGAGAGAGAGAGAGGGTAAGAGAGAGAGACAGAGAGAGATATAGAGCGAGGCATGGAGAGAGATACCTGGAGGGATCTATCAGCCAGAAGGAGAGTAAAGTGAAGGCCATTACAGTGTCATCACCAGGCGTCCCTCCCGACCCAGAGTGTATGCTATCCTGCCCAGACCAGACATCACACAGGAAGGAGAGGAGGGAGGGAACGATGATTGTATAGAAGGCAGGGACAACAAAAAAAGCCTTATAACTATCTATTAGTGATGCTCGTGCTTGGGTTTTTAAAGGTTTCATGAAAGTTATTATCAGATAGATTATTATTAATACGTTTGTTCATATACTTTGTTTAATTGACGTTATTTTGCTGTTATTATACTTTTTTATTATGTTATTATTATAATTACTATTATCATTATTATTATTAGCATATTTTTTATTCATCATTATTATTATTATATTATCATTTCTATTTAAAAGTTAGTGTAGGCTACATTTCTAAATGTGTTTTCTAAAAATGTACGGTTTCCTCCTCTCTCCCTAAACATATTCGGGGCGGCTGTCAAATTGCTATTGTTACAATGCGGCCCGCCACTTTTCCATAAAGAATATGGATAACAAATGAAATATCCCACGCTATTGTCTGATTTATTCATTTTATTATCCACAAATATCATCCAGGCAGCCAAATGGACGGCTCCTCTCCTTCAGGGGCCCTTTCCCCACTCGCGGGGCCCCTGACAGCCTATCAACCTTCCTCGCATAAACAGGTCAGGATCACATAAGAGCCCCAATGTGTTACACTTAGGCTGGTTGTTTTCTCTCTCCTCATGCTGACTCTGTAAATATAAATGGGGAAAAAACAACGATAAAATGCTAAGAATAAGAGAAATCCTTTGTGGATTGTCGCCAATTGTGGAACGGTTCGGAAGGCTCTCTCTTCAGAAATGAGAAATTGAAATCGTCCATGGCGGGAAAAGAGATTCCAATGACAAATCAATGCAATCTAAATCCAAATATGAAGCCTGAAACATATGAGTCGGACACATTCATATCAGGGGAATCTTCTTCAAAAAAACAACACATCCCACTCCCAGACTCTCTCTCTTTCTCTCCCTCCCTCCCTCCCTCCCTCCCTCCCTCTCTCTCCCTCTCTCTCTCCCTCTCTCTCTCTCTCTCTCTCTCTCTCTTCTTTCTCTCTCTCTCTCCCTCCCTCCCTCCCTCCATTCTCTCTCTCTCTCTCTCTCTCTCTCTCTCTCTCTCTCTCTCTCTCTTCTTTCTCTCTCTCTCTCCCTCCCTCTCTCTCTCTCTCCCTCTCTCTGCGTGGTAGTGGGTGAACCAGGACAGAGACAGCAGCGTGCGTTGTCCCTGCGTGTGTCTCTGTTCAGCCAGAGACATATGCCCCGGCCCCTAGCGCCACAGCCTAACACAATGAGACTCATCAGCTATTAGTAATTGACCATTAATGAACTCCCGTTGACGGCCCACTAAGGAATAAACCACGAGGGGCCCTGGGGACCGGCCAGGGAAAAGGGGGCCCTCGTGGCATTAACATACTCCCAAGGCTACAAGAGGCTTTTAAATGGCCAATCAATAAAGAGCATTAGTTCATCATGGCCGCTGAGAGACCCTGGGGACGGCTGTGTTCAGAAGAGAGGGGAGAAGCCCTAACAGGAGAAGGCACCCGGTCAGGAGGGCCATTCTTAGGGAAATCTGATCTAATGCATGTGGGGGGGGGAATGGCTGTTTGTTTGATAGGTCTAGGAATCAGAAGTCATCTATGGCAAGGTATGATTTAAAACAGGATCAAGTTGAATGAGGTGATCATTTATTTTTACATTGAATATTAACATGATAGCTTTCCGGTGCTAATCATAGGCTAAATTCCCTGCGACATGATTTACTGTGGGCACCAGTAGTTTGTTAAAACTGCCAATAAGTTGTGTTAGTGGTTACTAGCACAAAATTAGTAAGTTAGCCTAAAAATAGGCCTATATGATTGAGGTTTTTGACTTAGATCATAACATTTAACTGGTCAGTCAAAGATAACGATACTCTGAGCAGCCAAAAATACGAAACGACACTACGCACAACACTACGTATACGTTTCTGTTCCGTGTAAACCACTCCCTTTCCTGGCCACTTGCACTGGCCTTTAATGCTTGACGAAAGCAAGACAACATCAACATTTTAACTGCTACATTAAAACCAGGGCAAGGCCTTCACAAATAACATGTGACATTTACTGTACCTATTCTATTAGAGCGTTGTAAACACAGCCTGGACCCCTGTAGCCCCGCCTCGCGCTTTTATTCTTAATTTTCTCATTTGGGGGTTATACGGGCGTCGTGCCATGGATATCGTTACACCGCCTGATCGCAGCGCCGTCCAAACACCGCCGCGAGCTGCCCTTGAAGAGCTAGCGCTGCCGTATTAAATTTATGATTACCAATCTTCCTCATCATCACCCGGCAGTACTCACACACGCTCCAAAAAAAAATATTCATTGTAACTTCCGGGGGAATAAAAATGCACCCTGACCTTGAGTGATACAACCTCCCCTCCACCCATCTACGGTATGATGTCGCTACCTCCATCAACTCCCCCACCACTCCAGCTTCCATCCATCTTCTTGTCTCTTCCCGTCCATACATCTCCTACACATCTACATGGCAGGTTAAAGGAGATAGGTAGTCCCCACACACATACACACACACATTCATGCACGCACACACACACACGCACACACACACACACACACACACACACACACACACACTCAGGCCCTGAAGCCCCACCTTCCCCTTCTGAGATACACCTTACATAGCCTGTCTCCTCTGTCTCCATCCAGAGAGAGAGAGATAGAGAGAGAGAGAGAGAGAGAGAGAGAGAGAGGGAGAGAGAGAGAGAGAGAGAGAGAGCAACATCTGAGACCAAGAGAGCGAGAACAAGGTGAGGAACAGTGAGAGAGAGAGAGAGAGAGAGAGAGAGAGAGAGAGAGAGAGAGAGAGAGAGAGAGGGAGAAAACATGAAAATTGTGAAAGAGGACCGAAAAGAGTGAGGGATGGAGAGTGAGAGAGTGGGAGGATCAGGACTAGAACACAGTAAGAAGGTGGAGGAGGGGGGGGACAGTTGGCAGGAAGTGACAGCAGGAGAAATATGCAGCAGGTCTTGAGGTTTAAATCAAGATAAAAGACTGAAATTAAATATAATGGACGGGGAGCGAACTCCCCTGGTCTCTGAGTCTCTCTCTCTGTGTGTCTCCAATAGAAAGCTATGTGCTCTGCGCGCTGTATGCTACATGTACACCACCTTTACTACCTGATAATCACGGCCACCACACAAGTACAATAACAAACCAACTGAAAGAGACACACATCTTTCTCCCTCTACACGCCAACATTGAAATAAATGATATACTGTGGCGGCGTGGAACGCAAAAGAACCGTTGTGTTTTCAATTTACAGCACGTACAAAGGGAGGAAGTGATAAGATTACAACCTATTAAGTTATGACTTTAATTTCGTTTTATGAATATTTTCCTATGAGAGCAGGGGGGCCATCACCGGAGAAAGAGAGCAATTTAAAAAGAGATAAATAGTGCCATTAAACGACACTTTTACTTTTATTCTTCTCGGAAGTTATTTTTAATCAGATCTTTATGTAATGAGTTATTTTTACTTGACTCTCCAGCCGTAAAACAAATGGGAAAAAAGCCAATAAAAAGTCAGGTGGTTCAATCTGAAATGCTCGTTTGTCTTAATATTTAATCTATCTGAAAAGCGGCAGTGCTTTCTCACTGATGACGCTTCTGCACCATTATTAATAACGCCTCGTGTTTGAAGAGAAGAGAGAGAAGTATATTACGACAAGGACACGTCCATTGAGATACAGCTGTTTCCCGACGAAGAGATCATTAAGTGTGCTTTTGTTTTGACAGACAAACGAGATTACGGTGATAACGGCCCAATCAATCCATGATGGCTGAGCAGAGTGCGTTCTCAGGGTAAAAAAACTCAACCCTGTGTGAGGGAGAGTGAGATTAAACAACTTTTTATAGTGGCACTTTGGAGAGAGAGAGCGATAGAGAGAGGGATAGAGGCAGAGGAGAAAGAGAGGAGAGAGAGATAATAGAGCGAAAATAAGGAGAAGAGATTGAGAGAAAGAGAGAGGGAGGAGAGAAACCAGACAGGAGAAAGAGAGAGAGAGAGAGAGAGAGAAAGCAAAAGAGAAGAAAGAGAGAAGAGAGGGCGAGAGAGAGATTAAGAGAGGGGAGAGAGAGCGAGGTAGAGAGAGGGAGAGAGAGAGAGACATGGAGAGGGAGAGAGAGAGAGAGCGAGAGAGAGAGAGAGAGGGAGAGAGAGAGGGAGAGAGAGAGAGAGAGAGAGAGAGAGAGAGAGAGAGAGAGAGGGAGAGAGAGAGAGGGGTGGGAGTACAGTATGGTAGAGGGGGGGTAATGGCTGTAATCTGCTCATTGTTTGTCTCGTGGGCATTAACCACCATCTTGATATGAGTGGTACCGACGGTGCACACAAGAGGAGTCCACTCGTAATGTTTAATAGGTCATCAGTGAGGGAATGAGAGGGCGGGGGGGGTTGGAGGGGACGGAGGGTGGAGGGTGGTAGTTAGGAATAAACCACAGGAGTTCTCTGAAGACCCATTAATAGAGCAGAAGTCAACGCCGTCGCGTTGATGCTCAGAGAACAGAGATAGATTTGTGGTCAGATTTTTTTGCCATGGCAAAGTGTCCCCAATAATATGTGCCTTATTTTGTTTGTGTGCATGTTTGTGTATGAGTGTGTGTGTCTGTGTGTGCGTATGATTAGCTTATGCCTTGACTTGAAATGAAACTCAAATCATTTAAATTGGAAAGCAACCGAGGGACCTTGTAACTAGTATGAACAAATGTGGAAAAATATATGATCCCTATAGCTTTGTTTATAGTATTGTGCCTTACTACTATCTACACACAGAGAGAAAGAGGCTATTTTTCCCTGGTATTTTCCTCTGACTCTCTCAGTGTGAGGGCAACGCTCCCCTGGAGCCAGCTAACCACCTGTTCCCCCCGCGCCCGCCCTGGTCTGGGATTAAAAGCCCCTGCCCACTGATGGAGGGGAGGGGAGGTGGAGACAATCCATTTCCAGGTGGAGGGGGAACGGAATGAGGAGCACCTGCTGTCCTCCTCCTCGGGCCCCCCTGGTCACAGCAGGGGCCCAGGAGGTGAGGAGGAGGTGGAGGTGGAGGAGGAGAAGGTGAGGAGGAGGAGGAGGAGGTGGTGGCACCGATACTTGGACGATAGGAAATAACCCTTGGATGAAACTACACATGTTTTGTGCATTTTAGGTTTAAAAATGAACGAATGCTTTGTATTTAAATTGGGTTATTGAGTTAATGTATGAATAAATGAATGAACTATGAATTAATTAATGTACACACGAATAAAGTACTTAACCCGCATGCAAATCTTTCCTATCTTCATGCATATTTTTTTATTAAACTGTACGTTACTTTAATGAGGAGAGTTTCTTAAAAGAAAAACAAATATTCATTTATACACATAATAACAACAGATAGAATTGACAGAATGAAATAAACGACAACTGATCCAAGACGGAGAGAAAAGAAAGGACAAGACGGCTCTCAAAAGAAAAATACTTCTGTCCCTTTTTTCCCCTGAACCCTCCGACATCAGCCAGCCTCTGTGGCCCCGCTCAGAACAACACAGACCTCCCCTGGCCCCCCACACATTGATTTCGCTCCCGGGGGCCCCAGCCAATTTCTCTTGTTTTCAGACACTCTCCCCATGCCTCAACCTGCAGCCGCCATCAAAGACATTCATCCATCCGCCTGAGATGACTATGACTGATACAGCCACCAAACAATCAATTTGTATCTTTCTCTCTGTCTCCGTCTCCCGTCTTCTCCCTCTGTCTAGCTCTGTCTTCTTGTCTCCCACTCCCCGCCCTGCTCTCTCTCTCCCTCTGTCTTTCTCTCTCTCTCTCTCTCTCTCTCTCTCTCTCTCTCTCTCTATCCCTCTCTATCTCTCTCTCTTATTTTCTGTCATATATTCTTGTTTTTGTCCCCTCTTTCCTCCCTCTCCCTGTGGGTATTTGTGTTCCCTGCCTCCTCCTCCACCCTCTCCACCACTGTTTTGCTCATGTGCAGAACATGATGAGAAAGTGAGAGTGCGCAGGCCTGTGACACGGTGGCGTGTGAGAGTTACAATGCAATCTGTGTTTGACCTTGGAGTGCGGCTAATTTATTTGCCCATCCATCTGTGTTTTTGACACGTTACTCTTCATTTAAGAGCAGGCCTGCTGATCATCCATCCACACCACAGTAATAACTCTTAACCAACGTTTGATTCTGTCACGAGCGGTTTCGATACCGCGCTTGACAGTTTTGAGTTCACTTTGGAGAGAAACATCCCCCCAGATACTTCTGTCAGGTGAGAACACCACCAGGTACTGGCCGCTAAACCTGCTGACTTTCTCATTGTGCCTCGTGTTTGATGTCGCTCGACTTAATCTCACCGCAATATCGAGAACTATATCGCTGTTAAGGGATTGAGGGATTGAGGATGACTCAATGATTGTTTTGGTTTGCCGTTCAAACATTAGCAATTCGTTAAGTTACATTCTTGAATCCAATCATGTTGTAGAAAAGTTGGAAATCGATTCAATAGGTTTCAGTCCCTTGGTTATTGTGATTTATTTAAGGAAATGGGGAAAAAACGTATTTTTTCAGGTGTGTATGTGTGTGTGTGTGTGTGTGTGTGTGTTGCTGTATGCTTAGTTGTTTGTGTTTTAGACTTTGGGATTGTTATTTATGCTCTTGTGTGTATGCATGCATATCTATGTGCTTGTATGTTTATGCATGTGTGAGAAAGTGTGTCTATTACCCATGCAGTGTGTGTGTGCTGGGGTAGGTCTGTGTGTGTGTGTGTGTGTGTGTGTGTGTGTGTGTGTGTGTGTGTGTGTGTGTGTGTGTGTGTGTGTGTGTGTGTGTGTGTGGGTGCGTGTGTGTGTGTGGTGGAGGAGGTGAGGGAGGCGGTGCTTGTTCCTTTGCTATTCAGAAGCAATTTGTAAGGCCGGCTGTTGGAGCCGGGCCCCGGCCTAGGGAACAGCTGGAGCCTCGCGGTGATTGATAAACGCAGCGACAACAACTCCATCTCCCCCCTGAATGAAGACAAAGGCCCCACAATGGCGGCGGCGCGGCGCTACACCCGTCCGTCGTTAAGCGCGGACGGAGTACATGCCCCCCTGTCCTCAGCTGGGAGAGTCAAAATGCCAAGAGGGAGGTCAAGACCCCAACTAATTACCATTTTATGACAAAACGCTCCCTTTGTCGGCGTTACATAATTGATTTACCTTTCAGTGGGAGATCATAATGAAGTGGGGATTAAATAGGATCAGCTTCATAAGAACATACGCACACAAAGATCTCCATACACGCCCGGCTACAATGGAGGCTGGCTCCGTGGTGGAAGGAGAATTTGATTTGTGGCTCCATCGTTATGTGTTCGTACGAGCGTTAGATCTTTATCGGATAAATAGACGGGTAGAGGCGGTGGGGGAGATGATCAGAGCCTAAAGACAGATTTATATAAGAGGTAGAGTTGTTATCAATAGTGACGTGATGTAAACGTATATATTTCTAAGTAGTGGAGAGATGAACAAGTAAGGTTTAAAACAGTGAAACGCATGCTTTAAATATGAGCTCAGATCAGTAAGAACTAGATATAGAGATGTAAGATATAAGAGATAGCAGTGGTGTAATACATTATTAACATTATTATAAGAGTACATATTTCAAAACAGTAGTACACATGACATGATTTAAAGTAAAACCCAACAAAAAAAACATGATAATAACGCATGATATAAAAGAAGAATTGATACACAGTTGTTTACAATCACTGCTCAGAAGCCAGTGATCCCATCACCAGTTATTTGGTGTTGGCAATGTGAGCTGTATGATCAGTCATCAGGAAAACGACAATTCAATTCAATTTGGCTTTAACCGTGGATTATCTAAATGTATTGATCAGGGCGGACAGTCGCTGAATACATCATAAAGCGATCAGGGGGGCAGACAGAGATGTGTCCGACCAGGTCCAGTGCCTTGGTGTCGTGAACTCCTTCTTAGTTTGTGACCCATGCAGAAGCAGGTCAGTGGCTCGGCTTATGAGCAGCATCCTGTGTTTGTGGTTGCTGGGCACTGGTGTTACTGTGTACGTTAAGCTAGGATGAGTTTAGCATGGGAAAGGAGATGTAGCTTTCTACATGGGGGAGTTTGTTTTGAGATATTTATTGATTCTTTTTGGGGGGTGTTTTTTCTTTTTCCTAGTGGGATAGGATGCATCTAAATAATCCAGTAAAATAATTATGAGTTATTTAAAGTATCTTTTTCAAGCCTGCAAGCTTTTATTGCTGCTAAAAGGTAAACATCATATATCAGGGGCCAATATTGTTTGTTTTTGTGTATTAAAAATAAAAATATTCTTCTGCTCCAAATAAGCGCAGAAACAAACCTTCCACCAATACGTTTTCGACTTTGGTCCTATAAAGCAACGACCCCCCCCCTGCACAAATGCTTCCCTGACCCAGCTGAAGGACTGGTTTCTGCTGAGAACCAAATTGAAAACTTTTCCGTGGCTAAGTGAAATGTATGGCTCTTCCTCGGCCGCAGAATAAAAACATAAAATAAAAATTGGGGAGGATTGTTCTATTCTGTTTTAATTCCAAACCCAATTCCAGACATCCTCTCTCTGCGCTCAGACAAAGTGGATCTCAGGCCCATCCATCGCCATCGTCCGCACGCGCTCCTCCGGATTCCAACTGCCAGTGCGCACACGATGAATGAGTGAATATTGATGAAAACAAAGGAGGTACACGGGAGCTTTTTTTATTCCGTTATTGTTGGGAAGGGAGAAGGAGGGAGGAGAGAGGAGGGAGGAGAGAGGAGACACCTCTTGGGTCCCCAGGGAGCCAGGCGCTCCTCTCCATATTCACAATATTCCCAGGGAAGTTCCCGAGGAGATATCAATCTCACTTTGAGGTGCCGGGCCTTGATTTGTTCGCACGAGACGCGCAGCGCGGCTCACATGACTGCGGCGATTCTTCAAAACCCACTTACAGTAGACAATTGCGCATACACACACACACACACATGAACACAAACACACGCACACACACACACAAACACACACACACACACACACACACACACACACACACACACACACACACAAGCATTTACACCCGCCCACACGCACAAACACACACACACAAAAAACACAAACCACACAAATATGTATCTTCACAGACACACAAACACAAACAGACACACACACACACACAAACATTCAGAAAAATACATATGCCTACATGCATCAACACAAACACACACACACACACACACACACACACACACACACACACACACACACACACACAAAGCAATTTACCTCCCACAGTGACACACACAGGCCAACATTATTTTTCTTCTCTCTCTTCTCTCTACACTCTCTCACACACCCATAGAGTACACACAAAAAACAGCAACAAACCACAAACTCACCCACTCAACTGTCATCAGCCACTTCCAAGGAGCTCTGGTCTTCAGTCTCCATGAGGTCTGACCAGCGGAACCTCTGTGCTGACCAATGGATGACTGATACAACTTAAATGACCAACTGAGAAAAAACTGTTGTGTGTTCATTCGGTTGTTTGTGTGGTTTGGTACGTTTCATTAATTAAATAAAATTAGAATATGGCTTCATTATGCTTGAAATCCAATCTATGACATATTTTGAATATACAATCTGATTAGCCCTCAAGTCATTCCCTGTCGCTTGCGTCGTCAGTCTAAAGGTTATGATTATGGTTCCATGTCGACGCAACGCAAGGGGGTTTACGGACCCATTACGTCCTTGCAGACCCTCCTTGCATCCACCGCAAGGGCCTGACGTGCGCCTCCCAAAAATGGTAACCTTGCGTTGAGGCGACGCAGCAGCTAGGGCTGTGATTGGTCCGCTCACTCAAACCAGACGCAGAACCAAAACAGGTTCACGACTTCCTCGAAGCATATGCATGGCGTCGACGTGGAAACATAATCAGCCCTTTACACGGCAAATACTATGCGGCTTACCCATGAGATCACAGGGATCGCAGTGCATATGGAAACAAATGTTAGCTTGCCCCAGGTGAGCGTTGGGCAAACACAGCACAACATGAGACATGATCATTGCTGTATCAGGCTCCACAGCCACCGTTAGCATAGCTAGCCGGGCCATTAATGAGTTCATGAAGAGGGATAATGAGATGCAACCCAACACAAACAGCCATGCCTCACCTCAATGAACACCTCTTTCTCTCCCTGCCTGTCTCCTGCATGCTAAACACACATCCACACAGCCACGCAACCATAACAAGCAAGACACATGCTGGGCAGGATAGTCGAGTGCTGAGGGTGACTGCTAGCACTAAAAGCTCCTGGGTTGTCTGTTAGTCTACCTGTACGCCGCCTTGAGCGAGATGCGGTAACCCCATACCCGTCTCCTTCATGTATCTGAAACCTATGTCCCTCCCCGAAGATAACACTGAGAGGCAGCCATCTTCTATTCTATTCTATTCTAATGAAATGGATCAGAATGAATGACATGCATCAGAATTCACTGTGCGTTGCAGAATTCTGCCCGATGACTAAACAGTAAATAGCACAATCGTTTTATAACGTACTGCATGTGTCAGAGCTGCTTATGCGGCTATTTTCCTGACTTAGCGGGCTTTACTCTTTGTCTAATTTCCTTTCCTGTTTGCATCCCTCCCTCCCTCTGTCTCCCTCGGTCTCCGAGGTCGTTGTTCTCCGCACGTGACATCTGTAGCCCTCCCTCCCTCCCTGTCCCTCCCCGGAGATAACATAGAGAGGTAGCCAGCCCCTCCAACCTGGCCGCCGGTGGGGTTTTAGTGAGCCAATGGGCCGTGCAGGCCTCCTAGCCCCACAGAGAGGCTCCTGAGTGGAGTCCCTGGCTCCGCCGCACGCGTCCAGTTGGGCCTGCTTTACCCACACTATTGATTGCAGGTGATGGCGCTGGGCCCCGTCCAGCTGACCTCGTAAAAGGGGGGAGTTAGATACATCATTGTCTGCGGGGGAAATCCTCCGGAGACCCCCCCCCCCACCGAGAACACCAACATCCAAGTGAGTCAGACCGTTGGATTATCTCTCTCTCTCGCTCTCTGCTCTGTGTCTCTGTCTCTCCGTTGCTCTGTATCTCTCCCTCTCTCTGCTCTGTCTCTCACTCTCTCACTCTGTCTCTCTCTCACTCTGTCTCTCTGTCTCTCTCTCACTGTCTCTCTGTCTCTCTCTCACTCGGTCTCTCTGTCTCTCACTCTGTCTCTCTCTCTCTCTCTCTCTCTCTCTCTCTCTCTCTCTCTCTCTCTCTCACTCTCTCTCTCTTTCTCTCTCTCTCTCTCTCTCTACCCACAACATCTATCCACCAAAACACAGCCGGAGCCGTCGCTACGACCGCTACTTTGCACAGAAACGCAGACCGATAAACTAGCACGTTACGGAGCTGGTGGCTCGTCTAGAATAACGTTCAGCAGTCAGACCCTCACATCTCCGACCCATCTTATCTTAGCCTCGACCACCCCCCTGACGTACAACCTCTGACGTTTCCCTTCGAAGAAGCCTCGCTCTCTTCTTCCTCCACCCATCTGCCTGCTAATTAGAAATCTTAATATGCAATCATGTTAACATTGGGCCTAATTTGTGCAGCTTGCATCTTTGTTTCCTACACACCTCACAGCAATTGATGGATATCTAATGAGCGGCAGACTCCCCTGCCAACCCGCGTCGCTTGGCGCCTAGCAGCACATCAGCACGGGCGGCGCGGACGCACGCCTTAAATTAATTACCGCCGGACCTCTTGTAGCTGCTCACTTCTGTAAACAAACATTTTAATATGCAGTAATTAATTAAATCTGCCAAGCTGCTCCGTTCCTCCCATAGATCTTCCTTCACTCTCGCTTCCTCCGTCTTGTTAAGGAGTTTATCACGAGCTGTGTGGGACCCGCGAGAACGGGCCGGGCGGCGTGAGTCGGCGTCCCACCGTCCGTCTGTGGCTCACTGCTAACCGCTTCTCACTGCTAACCGCTACTCACTGCTAACCGCTACTGCTAACTACTACTCCTTGCTAACTGCTACTCACTGCTAACCGCTACTCCCTGCTAACCGCTACTGCTAACTACTACTCACTGCTAACCGCTACTGCTAACTACAACTCCCTGCTAACCGCTACTCACTGCTAACCGCTACTGCTAACCACTACGCTATGCTAACCATTACTCACTGCTAACCGCTACTTACTGCTAACCGCTACTGCTAACCACTACTCACTGCTAGCCGCTACTCACTGCTAACCGCTACTGCTAACCGCTACTCTCTGCTAACCATTACTCACTGCTAACCGCTACTCACTGCTGCTAACCGCTGCTCACTGCTAACTGCTACTCACTGCTAACCTAACTGCTACCACAGTGCTAACCGCTACTCACTGCTAACCGCTACTCATTGCTGCTAACCGATGCTCACTGCTAACCACTACTCATTGCTGCTAAACTGCTCACTGCTAACCGTCAGACACTGTTAACCGCTACTCACTGCTAACTGCTACTCACTACTAACGGATGCTCACTGCTAACCGCTTCTCACTGCTAACCGCTTCTCACTGCTAACTGTGGCTCACTGCTAACATCTACTCACTGTTAATGGAAACTGCTGCACACGTACAAGAGCACAAACACAAACAATGACTCGCACACACACAAATACACACACACATAAAAACTAAGAAATTCACCACACAGAGATTCACACACAGGATAATAGTGTCATCTGGGACAGTGTGAAGCAGATGATGAGGTATAACAGAGGTCTTGTTATTGACCCCCAAGAGCTTCCTATTATTTTATGATAACACACAGAAATTTAGTTGAGGTGAAAGATTTGTACAGTTTTCAATTTGTTTGCAAAGGTGCTCAGGTAACATCAACATGTGCCTGCTTACTAAGTATCAACGTGGCACAGTGGGTGACATAAAACACCATTAAATAGAAACCACATTTGATTTAAAATGTGTTTTTTATTTATTTATCGGTATGGATTAGGCTTGAGATTTACGACTCAAATATATGTATTCTTCAAATTGAAAATGAAACACTGCAAAAATCCTTGAAAATGATCTCCAGAATCTATCAGAGATGGATGGGGAAACAAAATCCAAATGATTGTTAGAGTTTATGGAAATGCACAACGGCAGGGGATAGGGGATTGGGGGAGGGGAAGGGAGAGAGGGACGGGGGAGGGGAGGGGGGGGCTCAAGAGGCATCTCTGCACAGGTAAGCTGCTTTTGGCTGGTTCATGTAAATCCTAAAGTCCAAAAGTCAATGACTGGGGCATCTCAAGCGTGTGTGAGTGAAAGACTCTGATGTATTATTGAGGAGCGCCTTCTCAGCTCCCTTTCATGCTTCCTGGAGAAAGAGAGCAAGCACCTCCTTCAGATGGCCAGGCTCAAATAACACACAGTCACAGCCCCACACACGCACACTAACATACATGAAAACACGCACACACTCACTACGGTCACACTCACACTCGCACACACACACACACACACACACACACACACACACATTACAGTCACACACACACACAAACACACACATAAACACACATGCGGACACTAACTACGGTCACAGCCCACACACAAGAACACACACACACACACACACACACTACGGTTGCACACACGGACACACACAGCCCTCCCACGCACACACAAACACACACATACACCATTCACATGCAAAAACAGAGCGGGAGAGAGAGGGCATATGTAACACTATGAGAGAGAGTCGGTGAGTAAGTGAGGGAGGGAGGGAGAGAGAGAGGGGAAGAGAGAGAGGGTAAGAGAGAGAGAGAGCGTATGTTGCCATATGAGAGCAGAGTGAGGGCGAGAGAGAGACACACTAATGCCCAAAAACAACTCTCAGGTGGTCCGTCGATTCGCTCTACTGGCCAGGCCATTACCTCCTACACATACACACACACACACACACACACACACACACACACACACACACACACACACACACACACACACACACACACACTAAAGTCCTCAGACACTAATGACATTTATAAGTTAGTCATACTATGAGAATACATCTAAGGGAAAGGATTTTGTGATGAAGTTCCCATAGGAGCACAAGATACACAACAGAAACATTGAAAAAGGTTCGAGCTTCCCCAGGAAACCCCGTAGCATCCAGTCCTCAGAGAGTCTCTGTCTCCTAACCCTCTTTATTCTGATACTCCAGGAGGTTAATAATAAATGCATTAAGGAAACTCATTTTTTTGTTTGACGGCATAACCTCTCTTTTGATGTTATAATACAAATATATATACAGTTTTTAAGAAAAGGAAATAAGTTAGCGGATATAATCCAAACCAATACCCAAAGTCCTTGTCCCGACATCATATTTTCAGAGCTTATGCTAATCGTTCTGCAGAGTGAACCAAACAGATATCTTACTTTTCTCCAATGATTATTCAATTCTGAAAATACACAAATAAAATGGGATATGAATGTGACTATCGTCCCTTTTTTTCTCTCTCCCTATCCCTCTCCCTCCTTCTTAACCTCTCTCCTTCCCTTCCCTCTCTCTCCCTCTCTCTCTCCCTCCATCCCTCCTGCCCTCTCTTTCACTCCCTCTCCGTCTCCCTTTCTCTCTCCTTCTCTCCCTCTCTCCTTCTCTCCCTCTCTCTCTATCTCTCTTTCTCCATCTCTCCATCTTACCCTAGCATTCGTTCTCTCCCTCTCTTTCTCTCGCACCCCCTCTCCCTCCTCTCCCTCTCTCATTCCCTCCCAACGTCTCTCTCTCAGTCTCCATTCCTCTGTCTCTCTCTCCCATCTGTCAAGACAATAGATTTTAATCTTTAATCCATGAGCAGTCACGGAACACCAGTGAATTACACATTACAGATGTTTTAGTGTGCCTGCTCTGCACAGCCCCCCGCCTGCTTCCTGGGCAGGCCCTTTGGCTGACTACTGTCAGTCAGGGTCTCGCAACCATGAGCACACACACCCCTGAACCCCCGTACACACACACTGAACACGGGCATGTGCGTACACACACAAACAGGCACTCACGCATTCACACAAGTGTATGCAAACCATGAACACTACACACACATACACACACTTATTCACAAACACATACACACACACACACACACAAACACACTGTAAATGATATGGCTGACACAAAAGTCTGTGTTAAAAAATGTGTGCACGCACATACACACACGCACACACACAAACACACGCATAGATACACCCAGGCATTCTGTGCCATCATGACACCATATGACACTGTCATCATTTGCTAATTAAACCCTTGCTGGCTTTAAATATGAAAAGCTGGCAAGAGTTGAGGATAATGACACTGTGCTGTCGCTCAGCCCTGCTGCAGTACACCAGCCCACACAGCAGACAGGAAACATATTGTGTGTGTGTGTGTGTGTGTGTGTGTGTGTGTGTGTGTGTGTGTGTCTATGTGTGTGTGTGTGTGTGTATGCCTGTTCCTTTGCAGTTGAATAGAACTGATATCGAATGTTAGAATGTGTAAATGCTTTCACAATAACAACATAATGATGTGAAATGATGATAATAAAAACTAGTTCTGCAGTCTCAAGCTGTGGATAACAGTATGGTGAATAATGGTGTACAGTTTTGTAGGTACAGTCGAGATCACGCTGTAGATGTAGCGATGAGAGGAGAGGAGAGGACAGAGGAGAGGAGAGGAGAGGAGAGGAGAGGAGAGGAGAGGAGAGGAGTGGAGAGGAGAGGAAGGGACAGAGGAGGGGAGAACAGAGATGGGACAGAGTAGAGGAGAGGAGAGGATAGGACAGAGGAGATGACAGAACAGAGAAGAGGACAGAGTAGAGGAGGGTAAAGGAGAGAAAGAGAGGATATGGATTGGAGAAGAGAAAAGAAGAAAGGAGAGGAGAGGAGAGGAGAGGAGAGGAGAGTAAAGGATAGCAGAGGAGAGTAGAGGGGAGGAAGAGGCTGAGGGCATGACGAGGAACAAGGTTTGGATGTGAATGTGATGGGTGCGTTGAGTTGAGGGAGGTAAAGCAGTAGAAATGCTGAAGATAAAAGGGAGTTTTTCCATTTATTAATGCCCCATCCACCCCTCTCTAATAACCATCTTGCCACCGCCTCCTCCCTGGCTCCCAGGGCCCTGGACAGGGCAGAGCGAGTGGATCATTTGGACCAGTGCAGTGGACAATAACACTGAATGTACTTTTCCACCTTAATCCCTCCACTCCTGTGGCCTCCCTGGCAGATTGCAGCCCCCCACCCTGGATATGAGGGCTGGCTTTGAGAGGAGCTGGGCTTCCATTACAGACAGCTTTATGGCCATTGAAATGTCCTATATTTGGCCACTTGGTCACTCCGCTAACGTAGTTAGAAAAAAAGAAGGATGGAGCGGTAAATTTCCCATTAGAGTTTATTAAGATCTCTTGACCGGGCTTGGTGTATTTTTGTCTGTGTGTGTGGGTGTGTGTGTGGATGTGTAGGTGTGTTGATGGGAGGGTGTGCATGGGTGGGTGGGTGAGTCGGTGGATGAATGTGTGTGCGTGTGTGTGTTTGTGTGAGTGTGTGTGCGTTCTTGCATGCCTGCATGTGTGTGTGTGTGTGTGTGTGTGTGCATGTGTGTGGTTGAATGTGTTTGTGTGTGTGTGTGTGCTTGCATGCCTGCATGTGTCTATGTGTGTGTGTGTATGTGTGTGTGTGTGTGTTTGTGTGTGTGTGTGCGTGTGTCTGTGCATGTGTTAGTGATGTATTGATTTTGGAAACAGTTATCACAGTTAACAAAAGTGAACTCAGTCTCAATTGTGAAACAGTACAGGCCTAATAGTGCATGCAGTAATGATGTATCTATTTTACAAGACAATGTTCTGCATAAGTGTTCATTCATTGGATTTAAGATCTCGTTTTTGGTTCTCAGTTTTAAATATGTGAACAAATACCATATGTATTTAGATCTAAATACAAAACGTAGCATTAAACACATTGATGCTTTTTGGGGCCTCCTTCATGAATCTTTCACTGTGATTTTCCGACTAAGCAATTCCAATTACAATTCAAAGAATGGATTTCTTATATTTTATTTATATCTTTATCTAAAAAGCATTCATTTATGAGTTTTTGGTCCAGTAGCAATTATGGCCCCTTTAGGAGCCTAAGCGATATAAAAAAAAGAATGTTCAACTACAAAATGTTTGTCAAATAGCCAAGAGAGAAGCTATAATATTTTAATGTTAGCTTTTATAGCCTGAGCATGCTCCATGGTTCTTGTGAATACTGTAGTATTGGCTTTTAACTGGTTACTCATCTGCTGTGTTCCAGCAACTAGCTTTTATACTCTTCTCTGTTGCTAGCCTCTCACACTGAAAAAAAGTTGGATAGTGTGTGTGTGTGTGTGAGAGAGAGAGAGAGAGAGAAAGAAGAGAGTTAAAGTGAAAGAATGATAGAGGGAAAATGCATACAATGTGAGAAATAAAAGGAGCTAGATTTTGTCTCATAATAATATGATTCAGTGCCAACTGAAAAACATAGGCCTTGAACACATCAGCTTCAAAGGCCTATTTTAATATTTTGCTTGCAATTTATATTCCATCATATTTGTTTTAATTTATAAATCACATCTGCTGTATATATTTAAATGGCAAGGTGGTGGCAGGGACAATCCACCAGAGAGTTGGCTGACATCACCCCTGCCCAAGTTCTTTCAGAGGTTAAGTGCATTGGCCTACTCACTGATAACAACCAGAATTGATAGCATACATATGCACGAATTTGGCAACACAATGTGTTTTACTGGCAATTTCAATAGCCTACATCCAGTCTTTAACTATCAGTGGTAATTTGGGTTCAACTTTGAGATTCACTTTCAGCTTTTATAACCGTTATAATGGCCTTCTTTTTTTTTTTTTTTTGATAGGCCACCTTCCTTCTTGTTTCATACAGCACCTGCAACAACCTATGCTCCTTTATTTCTACTTCTCCTCACCTTTATCAATTCCTAGTTCATTGGAGCAAGGCTACTTCCTTCTTTTTTTTGGTCGTCTAAACCGTTTAGTTTTGGATGATCGCTCAAAGATTCTGACAACTGGCGGAGAGAAGCTCGACGCCCAGCCGGGGAGGGAGCGCAAGAGGCCGGAGAGATCTACTGGGCTGCGTCGCCGGGACGGACCATTAGACAAGGGAAAGCAATGCCTCACAGCGTGGTCGATCAGGTAAGGATTCCTCGCTGCCTCGAACCTCTCCTCCTCCTCCCCTGCACGCCCAACACAAACCGTGTCGACGTTTGTTTGCCGGTGTCGCTGGGGCAGTGTTTCGTCTGCCTGTCCGTTTGGTCTTCTGATATATGGACTAGTTATGTGTACGCCTATTAATAATAAAGATATATTAGGCTTTGTGTTGTGTTGACATATTATTTAATAATAGGTTGACAATAATGACAAATAATGAAATAATAAACATTCTCACATTTGTTTATTTATTATTAGTATTATGTATTAATTATGAGTATTATCATTAAGCTATAATATACCATTATAATCATAACAATAATAAGAATGATTACTATTATCATTATTCTTAATAATAATGTTATTATTGTTAATTGTATTATTTGTAGGCTATTATTATTATTGTAACCTGGTGATGTTGTTGACTTTGTTATTGCCACTATGCATTTATATTATTGTTATTATTATGTAATTTTAATTCAAGAATATCATAAGAAAAACCTATATCACCTTGTGGGGATGGGGGCTTCAATTGAACAACAACAGTCGAAACCGCTGTAATGATTTAATTAATCACTACGAAATTAAAAGTAAGTTCAAAATCAATCTCTGTTGGTGTCGATGATGGAGTCAAATGTGATACCCATCTGTTCTCGTTATAAAGCACATGAATAAGCAATTTAAGGACGCAGCTGATATCCTGCAGTTTGGCAGCGTCTCCCCATATGGCCTTCCTCGGTGGCGGGAGACGCTAACACTGGGAGATGGAAGTGACTCTTTGATATAACGTCTCATGCTTTGGCTATAGGCCTAATGGAACAAAGTGTCGCGGGAAAACAGTGCAAACAAAGCCCCCAACTATTGTTTTAGGAGGACAGGGAATATCACCGGAGGTTTCACTCATTTTCTCAACTTTTTGTGATGTATTTATTATAAGAATAATAACTACATCATGTAACTCAGGGAGTTACGTTTCATGAATGGTTCATGATCGGCCAGACTTGTCAGCATTTGACAATTAAATGTAGTATTATGCCTATAGATATAATGTTTAAAAATCAAATTAGACTACACCCTTCACCCAATTGAACTTTTACCCCATCAACAAGAAGGTAGAAGGATGTTTTGAGGTGTAGAATCTGCTCAGGGGGTCCACAGGGCTGTTCGGGCTAAATATAGAGAGCGATAGAGATTGTTGACCCGAAGATGCTTTAACAGCGAACAAAAGCTGGAGAAATTGATTTGGCTTACCTTTGTTAGAAATTCATCATTTCTGGGTGCGGGCAGTAAATAGACCGCACCCCCAGCCCCACCTACCCGCTCTTCCTCAGCCTCTACCTCCACCACCACCACCTCCACCACCACCTTCCATCGCCTCCAACCCCCATGACACTTCTGAACACTCGTTGAACTTGCACATTGTATCTTAAATGGATCGAGCGGTTGAACGTATAGGCCTACAGTATGTAGGCCTATCTCTTAATTCTCTTATTTTTTTTATTCTTACCCCACGTGTCTCTCTCTGCCCACAGCCGGTTAGGTGTGTGGCATACGTTCGTTGGGTTTGAAATGTTTGAAAGTGATTTTGTGTAATTCAAAACGAAGCATATTGCACTTTTCTATTCATGCCAGAGAAAACCGTTTTTATCTTTTCATCCTATGGTGAGGCCCTGTATCCAAGGGGGGTTGCAGTATTACATTATTATAAGGCCCGGCAAATTTAATCGAAAAAATGAGCCAACAAGAGCCTTGCTAAATCCTCGGTGTGTCCGATTTTAAGGGGGTGAAGTCAAGACTAACAGTTTCTTAATTATCACGCCATTTGTTTTGCTATACTTTGACATGGGGGCGTTGTCGGAGCGGTGCAAAGGGTACGGGGGCAAATCGGGGTGTTGTGGGGAAATAGCAGCAGCTTTAGGGCAGGAGTGCAGCGACGTGTGAAATTACAGCCCATGGTCCTACACGGTGTACCAGAAGCTTCCTCCAAAAAGGCAGAAACAAAAGAGGAATCGTCCTCAAACTTGTCCAGAGGGTGAAATGCAACACAGATCCTCTTTCTGTTCCTGGTGAACTCTGAGAAAATGTTTGTGGGATTCGAAAAATAATGTCATAAGAAAGAAAAAAATACAAAGAAAAATATTGTAGGACTATTACAATTTATGATATTATTAAGTATTGTTATCATTATTATTAATGGCATTAGTAGTAGCATAATTATTATTAGTAGTATTATTATGATGTAGGCCTATATCGTTATCAGACATATTGTTAGGGTTTCGATTTTTGTAAATAATTATTTAAATGAATAGGAATATCAAATAATGATAACAATTATTATTATTATTATTATTATTATTATTATTATTATTATTATTTTTTTTTTTTTTATTATAATCATTGTTATAGGCTATTGATTGTAATAATGATTATGATAATAAAACTTTGGTTCAGATTTCTGGTGGTCCTAAACAAACGCATTCTGATTCCTATTGAAGACGATATATATATATATATATATTTATTTTTTTTGACCTGCAATTCCTTTTTACTCTTAGAACTGGTAGGCATTCAAGCGCCTTCATTACATACATAAAGTTATTTAAAGGGTACAGTAAAATAAAATAAAATAAGCCAATAAAGAAGAAAGGAAATAATCACTAAACCCAACATGGCAAAAACATCCTGCAGCTACTTTTGTTTAATTAACAAGAGACTATCCAGGATTTCTGCGCATGGATTTTGATCTACTTATTTTTCGATTAGATCAAAAATGATTATCTAACTAGGCTACAGTTGGCTTATGCTTAACCTTTGACCAAACCCACTTCTGATCAACATCATGTACCGATTTATAGTTTAGAGGAGCTGAGTGCGGATCATAACCTACGAGCGCCATCTACAGAGTGGTTGTGATAACAGCGCTTTGCTGGAGCGCCAGAGGGAATTGTGTGTGTGTGTGTGTGTGTGTGTGTGTGTGTGTGTGTGTGTGTGTGTGCGTGCGCGCGCGTGTGTGCGTTTGCGTGTATGCGTGTGCATGTACGTGTAGATGTGTGTGCGTGTGTGTGTTTGTGTGTGTGTGTGTGTGTGTGTGTGTGTGTGTGTTTGTGTTAGAAGATGAAACTTTCACATCTCATGGTATAGTAGAAATAGGCCTATCATTTTTATAGTAGGCCTTAAGAACAATTGGACAAATTGGACTGAAATGAAATGAAAACGAGGCCTAATGCTGTGTGCGACAGGACACAGAGTGAGCGTGGTGCTCCCATGACATTCCAGTTAACTTTACTTCGTGTAAGAACACGAAACATGTCCCTGCTGATAAATTTAATTAGAAATAAAACAAATGTATTGGAGACTATACTGAGTCAACTTTATCAGTGCAGATAAGTGCAGAAAAAACATATAGGTTACCATGGGCTGTTGTGGTGAGGCCATCTCAACAGAAAACAATGTAAGCGAAATCTTCTATTCCTTTTTTTTTTTAAAGACCCTGTGCAATTCCAACAGGCCTACCTATCTGTTCCGGACGTTGTACAACAACCACACCGAGCCCAACAGCCTGACCACTGCTCTTCCTCCTGCCATTCACCTGCCTTTATTTCTCCTTGATTCTTTCACTAGAAACTCTCATCATTTCGCGTCTCGTCTCCCTCCCCTTCCGAACTGTCGGATGCAGGAACCTCCTCGTTTGAGCTGAATTTTTTTTCCTTTTTTTACGTGAGCGAATCACAAAGTGTTGGAATCTATTGCCTTTGTCTGACAAGTCATCCATCTCTATGCGAGGGATCTTTGGGATGAAGGGGAGGAGGAGGAGGGTGGTGGTGGTGAGGAGGAGGAGGAGGAGGGGGAGGAGGAGGAGGAGGGGGGTGATCGGTGGGGAGACTGCAGCTTTTAGAAACACACACAAGGAGAAGGCTTTCATTCTCAGCCCAAAGCTTCGTTTAGGCACAGCCCATTCTCGAGGAGAGGGGGGACAGAGAGGTAGTCTCGGCGTGTCCATGTTTGCTACTGTCATCTCCGCCCCTATCTGATTCAACGCGAGCCCGCCAGTCTTCAGCCAGCGTCAGGAAGGAGGAAGGATTTTTTTTGTTGGGTGGGCTGCCGCAGATTCGCGACCGGAGAAACCCGCGGGAGAGACTCGGCTATAACCACGGCCCCTCGACTTCAACCATGTCGTTTAAAGACAAATAACCGGGTGACCCGCTTTCGGCGCATGTTGCTGCTGGGACCCGTGAGCTCGGCACAGGCGTGGGTTGCGCTCTGCACCTGACAGACCCTCCGCACTCCTTACACTCCGCGACCAGAGTTGTGGGGAGAAAAAAAACAACATCAACAACAAGGGAGGAAAAACTTGGTAGTTTTTCGAGAGGTCCTCTCTGACCGAGTGCACCCTAAGGACACGTTACGCGCGGACTTGTTTTGAAGCTTTACGGTGAAGCATTTTTTTACGCCTTTAAAGCTGAATTACCAAGGCGAAACGGCGACCTCAGTCGATTACCTGTCGTTCCTGTGCTATCCCATGGATATTCACTGCAAATCGGACCCCTTCTCGGCGATGCACCGTGAGTCGAGGCTTAGTTTGCCCCTGATTGTTTTCTGCATGAAACGCCTCTTTATCGTGTTGTTTTAAATAAATAGATTGTGTGTGGATGGAAAGATTGTTTGTGCATTTAGGTTTTGTAGTGGGACAGCGTGCTTCAGGCTGCACCTTATGAGTGTTTGCTTGCGCTATTCTGTTATGTTCTATTTGGACACGTTTAAATTCGTTTTCGCTTATTTATCTCCGAAAAGTTTTAAAAGGTGCAGACGTGAACATGTTTGAGTGACAGCCCAGGTTTCAGCCGACGTCTATTTAGATCAACTACACGGTGCAGCCTTACTACTACATTGTTGAAAGATAGGGCATTTTATTTTGAATAACTGTATCCCTGCATAGTTATAATATTTACGCCTATCATTTGTTAAATATCCTGTGCTTCCACTTTATTGCTCGATGGTTAATGCAAATAGTAGCAAGCCAACGAGGCCTTTGCTATATCAGAGAGTGTTACAGTGGGGAAACAATTGACTGTAAAAACAAAAAGGAGCCCCCTATTTAAATACAATGTGTTCAATACCTCAGCTGGCCCTCTGAGGACGCACGGCTGTTTGCAGATTAATATAACCGTGTGAACGATCTCACCCCAAAAAGACGCATAATGTAGAGACCATGTTGTAAAAATGAAGAACTGGGAGAAGGTGAAAAAAATAGGAATAAAGAAAATGTAGGCTAGGAATTATTTTGGTGTTTTTTACGCTATATTTGTAAAGCATACCAGTGCCCCGAGTAAATTATTTATCCCTTTTCATTCGCACTATCGGCGTATGTAATATGAGTTATCAAAGCTCATTTTAAATTATTTACAATAATTGTGCAAGGAAAATTAAACAGGTTGAAACGTAATCTGGGACATGTGGTAAGGCTGCAGTGGACGTGGTGCTCTGGGAAGATATTGTCGACCTACACCGGTTCCCCCTCAGGAGAAGTGGGCATTATACGGGAGTTAATGTTTCAATAAACAACTATTTGAATGTGTACAATATCCTATATAAAAACATGTTTTTATTCCAAAGAAAAGTCCTAAATTGGTACATACATTGGCTTTCATTGGGAGATCCTCAAAATAATAATAATAATCATGATAGGCTACCAACTGCAACTATAATTATTATTTGATTATTATCATTATTATTACAATGATTATTATTATTATACGATATGCTGTGGGTTTTTATATAGTTAGCGTTTTGACCTATGCGTGTGTAGGCCTATGTGTGTGTGCGGGCATAAATATATATTTTTATAAATAAGGTGATTTAAGCGCCCTGGTTTCGTCTGTATGTATGTAATGTTGTATTTGTTCTTCCGTCCTGCTGTATCCCATGTAGGGCATGGCGGGGTGAACCAGCTCGGCGGGGTGTTTGTGAACGGCAGACCCCTGCCTGACGTCGTCAGGCAGCGGATAGTCGAGCTGGCCCACCAAGGGGTCAGGCCGTGTGACATCTCCCGACAACTGCGGGTCAGTCACGGCTGCGTCAGCAAAATCCTCGGCAGGTAAGGGACCCGGTCGTCCGTAGGCCCGTGCAGCAGACATAAATCTAATGCGCACACCCTGCTCTGTTTTAGCCTCGGTCATCGCTTATCGCTGGCCATACTTTTTTTTTTTTCATTTTTCTTTTTGCTTGAATACAGAAATTCTGTATCCAACATTTTATATCGATCACCCTCAGCCTCCCTAGACAGATAGGTTTGGACCTATATATCTATATATATATTTTTTAAGAAAAAAAAGACTGACAAGAAAAATATATAATTTAATTTAACTCCGTCCCAATGTTCAGTTCCTTCTATTATATTTTTAGGACCACAGAGATAAAGAGATAATTGTTTGAAATATTTCTTTCAGCTATCAGAAGGGATTTCAGAGGTATTTTACTTCCTATATGTGGAATGTTTGTCACCAAAATGTATTAATAAGCCATGGTGGCATGTTGTGCATGCGATTAAAGCTCATGAGGACTGATAATACTTATGACTCCAACTTTCCTTCGTCTTTTCTCGACGGTATTTGTCCCTGGTCTTCTCATTGTCTATAGCCTTCCGAGTGTAATTATTAATTATAGTGTTGTTTGGAGAAAATAATTCGTCACTGTTCATTCATCCACTAACGCTTGAGAAACAGAAAATCTGCTTTTTGCTTTGAACATAAACTGTTAGGTAAAGCCATCTCCCATCCGAGCAGATTATTAGGCTGCATACCTTCCTTTATCGGAGCAGCCTTGCACATGTAAAGAATATATATTCTGATCGTTTCTCTCCACTAATTAAAGTGATTTCATACCAGTGCACAGCGAAAACTCAATCGGACGATAAAAAAACAGACTGAACACCTTTTCTCGTGCCATTTAAGAACAGCTGTATATCGCCTTCATCCTTGCCATTATCTTCCTAAACAGGTACTACGAAACGGGCAGTATTAAACCCGGGGTCATTGGGGGCTCCAAACCAAAAGTCGCGACTCCCAAAGTAGTGGATAAAATAGCAGACTATAAACGACAGAACCCCACCATGTTCGCTTGGGAGATCCGGGACCGGCTGCTGGCGGAGGGGGTCTGCGATAACGACACCGTCCCGAGCGTCTCCTCCATCAACAGGTAGGTCCCCCGCGCCACCGGCCGCTGCTCCTTAACGCGTGGCCCCGAAAAACAAGTGTATCTGTATAGGGCCTCTGTGGAAGGCGCGCCCATGAATGGAATCCAACACACACATACACACCCACACAAACAAACACATGCAATAATACAATGGTATGGGGATGATGATTATAATAAAAGACAAAGACAGATGAATCCTTCCATAATTAAAAAGCGTTAATTGCCATGTGAAATAAATCACTGGAGCTGTGCGTTGGGTTGGAGTGAGGGGATAGGGCCATACCAAGAGCAGCTATTATTCGGGGTGGTCTCAGAAGTGCAATTCAATCCCCCCGCAGCCCCACCGCAGTCAGCACCGGGGATCTAAGGTTGAGGCCACGAAAATCACATCTGTCTCGATAAAAACGGATCGATAGCATGTAACTAGATCCAGCGGCAGAGGGAAACACCCGGCCCCGACCGCTCAATAGACGGACCACACTGCGCCAGAGAGGCGGGATGTTTTCCTATGGCCGACACTCGCTTTGTTTTCACATGGGTGCCGCGTGGGACCCGGTAAACAAGCACCGAGTCCAACGAGTCAATGTGGACCCATGTACGATGGAATTAAGGTTATAATCTACGGCTCGGCTGCGTTTCGTTTGGCAGTGTAGCACATTTTTTTATTTATGAGAAAATAAAAATTTTAGGTGCATAAATCGAATTGATATAAAAGTAGTAATAACAACAATAATAATAATACAAATATTAGTAATAATATTATTATTGATAAAAGGTCATTTTAGTTTATATTATTAAAATTAAATATCAATTCGGTTATTCCAGTTCCCTTCCTTCTCCAACTGGAGCGAGACTCTCAGACAGGATATTTGGCGCGTGAACGCCCCCCCCCCCCCAACGGACGTGCGCGAGGTGAAACAGCGCCATAGGCCTTCCGTGCGCGTGAGAGTTGTGAACTTTGGTTAGGAGGCAGCGTTCCATAGAGGTGGTCATCACCATTACATTTTAATGAGCTCGGGATGGATCACAACTCTACCCTCATAACACATTCTGGGGGAAAAACGACATTGTAAGAAAATCGTAGAAATTTGGGTGCAATTAAAAAAAATATTTCACCATGGGTTCTGCTTTTCAACTCCTCTGCATGATTCGGGATAGCATATATTTAAGTTAAGCGGACAACACGTGTCTTTTATTTTGAAAATGCATGACCCTTTTTAGAAAAAAGTGTTAATTTGACGGGAACCTTTTTATTCTAACTCTACTTCAGCCTACTTTTTTTTTGCCAGACAGTGTGAAAAGCTATGTGATTTGTCATGCAAGGTATGTTTGGGTTTTATGGAAATGGGAAATAGAGGCCTCATTTGAATCAAAGTTAGCTAGTTAGACATGTTAATTATCAACTTAAATCCTGCAAGTTAATTTTGCATTTCTATTCCATTATATTTTATACACATTTTGCAAGTTCTATCTTTCTATCTATCCATCTTTCTATCAATCTATCCATCCATCTATCTATGATAATTTTTCTCTACTTCTGAAAGGAGGACTATGTATACTTCAGTTGGGGTGGATGAGAATGGATAGAATAGAAAAAAGAGAGTCAGGAAATAAGTGAAAAAAGGACCCAGTCTCGGTGGTCTCTCTGTGGTCGGTTCGAGGAGGTGACCTTTGCCCTCCTGACTAAAGAGGCTGTCCTGGCGTTAAACAC
>NC_136935.1:10173743-10180199 GCF_949987615.1 Pollachius pollachius
GCCTGTGTGTTTGTCACACACAAGGCTTTACCTTTACCGGCTTTCATCCACTCTTACTCTTACTCTTACTTAAGTACAGAGAGAAACCGGGGCTTACAACTAACAAAATACACAAACCTTACAGGACAAACATGTCCAATATACCCGACTCAAAACCGGATAAAACATTAGAATTCTTCCCTGGGCGTTGTGGGGACCGTCCCCAAAAGCTAGTGAGACGCGATACACACTTTGAGTGTGGCTGGAGTCAGCCATTGCCCTTTGAGGAAGAAAGAAGGTCCCCATTACGCCAGGGCTGAGGAGATAATGTAGTGTGACACACGCTGTGTACACTGGGCCCCGTCAGGCCGGCTCCAGGGACACAGGTGCCATAAGAGCCATTAATCTGTCCTTGTCATGTGTTATTGCAAATTAAAAGTAGCATGTTACACTGGACAGCTTCGAGAGAGAGAGGCAGAGAGAGATTGAGAGAGCGAGAGAGATCTAGATTCAAGTGTAAGTGAGAATGTGTGTGCTTATGGGAGTGCTTCTGTATATACGTGTACGTGGAAGGAAAATGGAAGGTTTCAATTTTGCCCTAAAAGGCTTAATGGAAACAGAGCAAGGGTTAGTTGGAGAATATCTAAGATTTCGTGTTTATGTGTATGAAAGCGTGTGTTTGTGTGTGTGTGTGTGTGTGTGTTTGTGTGTGTGTGTGTGTTTGTGTATGTGCATGTGTGTGTGTGTGTGTGTGTGTGTGTTTGTGTGTGTGTGTGTGTCTGTGTGTGTATGTGTGGTGTGTGTGTGTGTGTGTGTGTGTGTGTGCGTGTTTTCTCTGTTTCCGGGTTGCTTCTTGCACACGGGTAGCATATAGTGACATTTAGACACATTTTCAATTCTGCGGAGGAAAGCTATTAATTCACAAATTAACATCTTACCCCTCCTTGCGTCTATCTTGGATGTGCAAGCCATCGAAAAGACAAAGGAAATAGCCTTAAGGGGGAACGAGAGAGAGAGAGCTTCGCCGCTATCTGCGGAGAGATTGGCTTGCATGTCTGCGAGCAGCGATACCAATTACGCTAGCGCTGGGAGAACGCGCCTCAGTGCACGCCTCACCCCACCACCCGATGCCCACCCGCCCCCCCCCCCCCAACACACCCCTCCCCCACCCCACCATCCCACCACCACCAGCCTCGTTCCCCGCCCACTCCAAAGTGAATCTATCCATAGCCAGATTTATTTGTGTATCTCATTACAGGAAATGGAATGTTGTCCCTGCCAAATGCATTAATAGTAAAGTGGGGGAAATTAGCCTGTTGTGAGGTACGCACTCACCCTCTCTCTCTCTCTCTCTCTCTCCCCCTCTCTCTCTCTCCCCCTCTCCCTCTCCCTTTCCCTCTCTTTCTTTCTGTCGCTGCCTCTCTCCCTCCTTCTCCTCTCGCTCAGTCATTTATACCTACACTGGCAATGGAAGCCAAGTGCAGACGCAGAGGATTGGGTGACAACTTCCTCGTGAATAAAACGCTTAAGAAGTCGGGCCCGCAGTCGTTCGATATTGCTTTTGAATTATCAATGCAATTTTTCTTTAATACTTAAGCGTTCGTAACAACTAAGAAAAGCACATTTTCTATTCAAATATACGTCGGGAGTGTGCACTTTAGAGTACAGCGTTTAGGCCGGTCTGAGTTTGATGATGAAGCCCACATTCCAAGTTCTCGGTCCGTACCGGGGGTTGAGGTGATTGGTCGATTTGACCTTAGGTGTGTTAGGCAGGCAGGTCTGAGTGACCTGAACTGCTGTGTGGAGGTTTTTTTTATTGTGTGTGTGTGTGTGGGTGTGGGGGCGTGCGTGTGTGTGTACCGCTGTCCTGGATGGAACCCAGCAGAGCTCTGGGGAGGACAGCAGCTACTGCACTACTGTGATAAATCACGCGGAGAAAAGCAAAGGTCATAACTTGTGATTGTAGCGTGGGTGTGTGGATGAGATGTGTGGAAGTGGGAGTCGGTGAGTGTGCGTGTACGGACGCGCGTGTGTGTGTACGTGTACGTTTGTGTGTGTTGATGTGTGTGTATGTGTGCTTGCTTGTGTGAGTGAGCATAAACATACTCGTGTGTGTGTGTGTGTGCGTTCGCTTATGCCCGACCTGTCCATCGATACGTTGTTGACACGAAAGTGCGAAAATAGGAGACAGGCGACCCGTGTTGCCGTGGTCACCCTCCTTCAACAGCTTAAGGGGAAAAAAGAATAACATGGCCGATTTGATTTGTTCAAATGTGATATTTGGCCTTTTAGTAGATTGTCTGCTGTGTAAGCCTATACAGAGCACACAATCACACACACACACACACACACACACTGACGCGTGTCACTGTGAAGGAATTCAAATGGGTTAGTGTATGGATTTTAACCTGTGTCCACGCTGGTTGGCTAGTCAAGCCGCTCCATGACAATGAGTCAATAGGGGATCGCTTTAGAGAATAACCGCAGCCACCGGCAGACGGAAATAAATGGAACCACGCGCGCCACGATGGCTACGATAGGGCGTGTGCGTGCAGGTGTGTGTGTGTGTGTGTGTTTGTGTGTGTGTGTGTGTGTGTGTGTGAGAGGGGCCACTGAGCGTAACACAGGAACGGGAAGACGTTAGGGGCCCGACAGTAGAGGGTGACACAAAGAAAAGGTTCACATCGCTCTTGTGCTCCCCCCCTCCCTCCTCCTCCTCCCTCGTCCTTCCTCCACCGCCATCCTCTCCTTTACCTTAACTCATGATCTCTCTCTTTCATGATATATCTCTGTCCCTCTCCCTCCCTCATCTCTCTTGCTCTCCCTCTATCTCTCTCTCTCCCGGCTTGTGTTCCTGCGTTACCCTTCCCCCTCTCTCTGATGTTCCACATTCTCGCGGGTCAACCATATAAGCATTCAGCCATCCCAGGGTGTTGCGCAACATCGCTGTAAACACTATCAATACACACGCATCACACACCATCGCGATCCGACGCTATAATATAAGGAGAGAGAGAGAGAGAGAGAGAGAGAGTGGGAGGGGGGGAGAGAGAGAGCGAGAAAGAGAGAGAGACCGAGAGAGAGAGAGGGTGAAGGGGAATTTCACTCACGAGGAGAGCAGGGAAGGAATCATGTTGGAGAAAAAGTCAATTATGGCCGCTGATGCTGAGAATTAATGGAGCGATGCATTAGTCAGCTACTGAAGGAGGACGCGAGAGGAGAGGCGAGAGGAACAAGGAGGGATATGTTAATTGTGTTTCTACACAGACTTGTGGTCCTGGGTGGCACCGCTAAATGACAAGCAGGGCCAGAATATGTGCCGAAGAGGAGGGGAGAGGAGCAGGGGGAATAATTAAAGAGAAGGGGAAGTAATATGGATATGAAAGTCATGGGTGTAAGATGCTACATTTGTGTTAATAGCCAGACGTGGAGGAGTACAATTTTGCGAATACAGTGCCGTTCTAACAATTAACAATTAGCAATGGAACAATTAACAATGAAACGGTTAACAGTTAACAATTCGACAATGAACAATGAAATAAAAATGGGGAGCTATTGAGAACAAAAAAGAAAAAGAAAAGACCCCTATGCTTTCTGACAGTCAGCGTTCGATCAAATTAATAAACCCCCTTAAACCACAACATACCACAACATAACTGCATATTAACAGTCACGGTTAATGATTTCTCTCTCTCGCGCTCTCTCTTCCTCCTCCCCTCATTCCCTACCACCTAGCGTCTCTCTCTCCCTCTCTCTCACCTCCCCACCCCTCCACCTTCTTCTCCACCCTACCCACTTCTCTTATTTCTGCTTCAGCGGTTTCATAAATAGAGCTAGCTCACAGGCAGAGGGGGGGCGGCCTCCCCCCTCGGGGGTTGATTCATTTATTTATTATTTTATATTTTCTTCATTATTATTCGTTTGTCTACTTTTGAAAAAAAAACAAGAAAAAAATATACGTACTGCAGATATATATATATATATATATATATATATATATGAACAAACGCTTCGCCCTATTTGCACTAGCATCATTTCACCTGTCAGCGGAGGCTGAATAGGCAAATGGTGGAATGATGGCTGTTCCGGATCCCAGGGAATCCCGGTGATTTACGCAGGGAACACGGCACTGTATAGAATCTAATTTGCCTTTCAAACAAGCCCCGCCGCCATACCTTTCTTTCTCTCTCTCTCTCTCCGTCTCTCTCCCTCTGTCTCTCTCTCCCTCTCTCTCCATTTCTTTGTTATCTTATCTGGGGAACAGGAAAGATGAAAGATGCCATCATGCAACCCCCCCTCCCACAAACACACACACACACAAACACCCCCACTATGTGACACAAAACAAACAGAGCCTGAATCAGTCCCATCGATGCTGTTAAGTTTTAACAACACACTGACATGTGTCACCATTGTTTGCATATGTGTTTCTTTGAATACAATGGAGACGTTTAAAACAGACACGACGCAACGGAACGGAATACGTTTCATAAATAATACATACTTTGATTCCCAGACGACCTCAGAACAATTAGCTCTCGGATCTCCACTTGTTTGAGCTCACAAAACGAATTAGCATATAAAGCATTAGCATTAGCGCTAGCGTCGTTGAACCCAACACACACCCTGTGCATTTGTGTGTGTTGGGGGGGGGTCAAGCTGTGGCGGTCTTATCTGGTTGATCAAAGAGACTCGGATTTGTCATTCACCGCATTCCTCCCAGCGAGAGGTGTGAACGTTGGTGGGCATGGGGTCCTGTAGTTGTTGTTGTTTTATTTTCTTAGTGGTGTAATCCCCAGCAAGACCTCCCACGCGCCCCGCCGCCATCTCCCACTTTGGTGTTAAAACAGAGAGACACAGTCGCAGAGTGTTGTGTTTGCGATAACAGCGCCCTGTTCCCATACCTGCCAACTCACCCCAGGGGGGGTCTGGTAAGAAACGGGCCTGCTAAGCATTTTCTCACTCTGAAATGAAAACACATTAGCCGCAATACAGCAAATGGGATGGGATGCAAAATCCAATGCTAATACATTGCTAACTTTGATGCTAATGTTAATTTGATATCTAAAAGAAAATAGAGCAGGCCTATTTTTTTAAAAAATACAGTGTGGACAGCAAGTATTAACCAAAAGACGAATGTAGGTGGACTGGCTGTGTGGGTTTTATTGCCGCCGGTTGGGAGGGCTTTGTAGCAGTGGCCTGTGTCTGCGCTGTGGAGCCGTCCACAGTGAATGACAAACACCAGCTATTGATCGGCCTCTGTTTTTTCCCACTCCCAACAGTTGATAAGCGGTAATTAATGCCTCCATTTTCCTCTGTTCAAAAGACAAAAAAATGGGTTTTATATGGCAGCAACAAACCACCAACAAACAAACAACAATGTATTGTGTACACTCCCCCCTCTAGGGAGATGGTCACATGAAGAAAATGCCAACACTGAAATGTGCAATCACGTTCAGCCGATTGTTGAGAGGAGGGGGGGGGGAAAGACAGCATTTGTGGAGGAAAAACTAGATTCCTTCACAAATGTAACACACAGATAAAGTCGATATATATTTTCTTGCAATGAAATGCGGCGCAGTCCCCTTCAAACCACACACACGCACAGACCACAGACACACACAGACACACACACAAACATATCCCGCTCTCATACCCAATTCCAGTCCCCTATTCTACTCTCCCTCCATAGATCTATTTCTCGCGCGAGTGCCGAGAGTTCATCCTCTGGCCTCAGCCATTGAAAAAAGGTCAGGCAGCCGAGCAGAATGGCAATAACGCCCCCGAAATGGTACCATCAGTGGAACATGATTGATCAATTGAATTCCATAGCACAGGGAAGGGGGGAAAAGGAGAACGGTGGGGATTAAGTAGAGTATTATACGCACAATGAGTTGAAGCATGATGTTCATTCCAAGTTCATTTCGCCTCCCTCCCTCCTCTCTCTCCTTGCTCCTCTCTATTTCTCTTCTCTCTCTCTCTCCCTCTCTCTCCCTCCCCTCTCTCTCCCTCTCTCTCTCTCTCCCTCTCTCTTCCTCTCTTCCTCTCTCTCCTCTCTCTCCCTCCCTCTCCCTCCCTCTCTCAGCCCCAGTGATCAGGCAATCAATAGAGGCCTTGCATATCATATATCAGCCCCGGCGGCGTGCCCGGGAAGAACATAATCTGCAGCAAATTTAGAATGACAGATTTGTACGGCAGGGGCGGCTAAAGCCCTGGCCGCTGGTGGCTGGGGAGGAAGGGGTGGGAGGGAGGGTGAGGAGGGAGGGAGAGGAAGGGAAGGGAGGAAGGGACATAAGGAATAGGTAAGGAGAGGAGGAAGGGAGGAAAGAATGAGGAGAGGAAAGGGGGAAGGGATTAAAAGAGGATGGGAGGGAAGATAAATAAGGGATATCTGTTTTATAGGGATGCTCACTGCAGGTTTTAGTGGAGGATACTTGTGTGTTTGTCTCTCTCTCTCTCTCTCACTCTCACTTGCTC
>NC_136935.1:10180399-10197899 GCF_949987615.1 Pollachius pollachius
CATGACAAAATGGGCCCTCGCGCTGCAGAGGCCCAGTGGGATAGAGAGGAACAACCCGCCGGGTGCCAGGGAACAGTTGTAGGCAGACAATTAGAGTTTATCTCAGATAGAGGCAGACAAGACCGGGGTCACTGGCTCGGCCCTCCGGGACCCCCTCCCAGCCCCATTGAAACAAACAGATGCACACACGTACACACACACAAACACACACACACACACACACACACACACACACATATACACACATACACAGACGCAGACACACACTTACACATATACACACATCCTCAAACACACACGGATGGAGAATCTTAAAAACACACACACTCACCCCACACACACACACACACACACAAGCCAGCATGGATAAACACTTGGACACACTTTCAGACAGAAGGAGCAGGGTCACCAAGTCTGTTGTTATTAGCAAACAAGTCTGATGACATCTGCAGGGATTACAGAGGATAGAATGGACTACACCAAAGAACAATGTAATATAAAAGAAGGGATACAATGGTTAAATAGAAAAAAAGAAAAGAAAAATTAATTAATCTTTATAAATATGAACGTTTATCACAACCAAAACTAACAATTCTTTTCGGATTCATCTTGTTTGTGGAAAAACTAAAACACAAAGGCTTGACTGGCAAGGTTTGTGTTCTTTTCCCTCTTCAAAAAAAAAGATGTGGACCACATGTCTCCCCTGGTAACAAAGCCCTGTGTGTCTCCTCCCTTGACTAGTCACAGGGATGACTGAAGTGGAGCACAATAAGCCAGCTGACACCCCTTCTCTCTTCCCCATCCCTCCCGATCCTCTCTCTCTCTCTCTCTTTCTCTCTCTCTCTCTCTCTCTCTCTCTCTCTCTGTCCCCAGACATCACACCAGCGCACCCCCCTCCCTTGGTAACGCATGTGGAGGGTGGGCAACTGGGGGCAATGGGGAGGTGGGGGTCAGGAAATCAAACGCACAGCTCAAATTATTCAGGGGACGACACAACGAAAGGATCATGAAAGGTTTCTGGGAGACGACAAACGGATCTTTTCTCAGATTCACCGCAAAACATTCCTGGTAGTTTGACTCCTTCTTAGGTGGGAGTGCTACAAGAGGATTCAATCTGAAGCCAGTTACAGTGTGTTTTAGATACGTGGTCGGGGTAAGGCATCTTGCTCAAGGATTGGGATGCCGGAATTCAAACTCACGACAATGTTTAGACACACATCTCTGTAATCTGTTCTTATAGTTAAGCACTTTGTAACTTAGTTTTGAAAGGTGATATATGAATAAAGTTATTATTATCTCCAAATTGTTGAAACAAAGATATAATACCAGCGACATGTGAAGGCTGAACAGGCAAACGCATTGATCCACCCTGTGATTTTCTAAAGATGGCTGTTTGTTTCACTGCAGGCCAACGAGTACTCCCTCCCATCCCATCCGGGACACGAGGAGGCAAAGCCCAGCTTGTCCTCAAGCGCCAGCTCCGACCTGGCCTCCAGTGTGTCCCAGACCTACTCCGTAGTCACCGGTAAGAGCCACACGCCCCTCCACACACACGCTGCTCAAGACACGGCGTAGTGCACCAGGCAGCGCTACGCATATGTGTCTAAGCGCTAAGGGGGAACGCAAATTAAAGAATGCATGCTTATAAATTATGTATTTTATTTTATTATTTCACCATACATATTGATTCATAATTGAGTATTTTTTAATTAAGGTTCAAATTTGGTTTACATTTCTACCTTTTGGTTATTATTGTTTTTTTTGTTGTGGACTAGTGTACAGAAAAAGCATAATGGCTGCAAATAATTATCAAACGCCTGTTTGGTTTTATAGTTTTATGTTTAAAAATAGACCCTTTTGTTTTCTGTGAGCAATTTGGCTCCACAATAAAAGCACTGCTCCAGTGTTATTTATATCTAAGGCAGGCTGAGTGCCGGCACATCATTGGAGCCCATTAAGTCCTACAGGCCCTTTTCTGCTCCTAACTGGCTTTTGTGTTAGCACGGAGTGGCCCACTAACAGATTGACTGCAAGCACTTTTCATGAGAGACAGCTGCTGTTCTCGCCACACTGTGACGCTGTCATCAAAAGCCTATGATGGGTCCTTGATTGACAGCCACTGCAATAGCACAGTTGTCGCGTGCTTCGGCTGTGGTGTGTGCGTGTGCATGTGCGTGCGTGTGTGTGGGTGTGTGGGTGTGTGGGTGTGAGAGAGAGAGAGAGGGAGTGAGGGAAGGTTAAAGAGGTGGAGGGCAAGTGAGGGGTAAGTAAAAGAGAACCAGAGAGAGGGTGATGGAGGAGAGGAGAGGGGAACAGAGGAGAAAGGGGATGAAGATTAAGTGAGAAGGAGAGACGGAGAGATAGAAAGTGAGAGAGGATGATCCTGAGGAGGAGAGTGTGTGAAGGGTAAGGGCGAGTGAGGGACAGATAAAGAGAGAGAGTTGTGAAATTCATCGTATAAAATGGTTGATGTTTTCAACAGTGCGATTCCACTGAGAGTGCCTCCTTCAACTGTAGCTAAAGTCAGGTGGACAGTATTGGATATCTGCTGTCAGGTCTGATCGCCGCAGGGTTCATTTGAATATTCTTTCGTTGCTTGGTTTACCAAGGGCTGCACTGGCCTGAGACTACCCTCTTTAATAAACGCACACAACCCCATATCTCTCTCGCTAATGATGCAGTGAACACCATGGTCAATGCAGTGTTTCCCCACATGCATCCGGCAGTGGCACAGCGCCGCCGCTGGAGTACTAACGCCACTGCAACCAGCCATGCAAAAATATATATTGGGTCAATTGAGTCATGTTGGACCCCCAAAATGCTATTGGTTTGATTCAAAAACAAATGCATCGTAGGTGCCATTGTTGTCATCAGGGGAAAACTGGGGGAACATACTGACATCAAAATGGTGTTCTGCTTTGGAAGAATCAAATATGCATATTGATACTGTAGGTGGAATTAGCTCACGAATCCTTTTAGACTAAATGAAGAAAGCCTAATCATAAAAAGTAGCATACATATTTGATTGTGTAGAACGGAAGCAACAGTATTATGAGACCCACTGGGATGGCTGCAAGACTGAAAACTATATTTGCGCTCACATTAATGCTAAAACATGTATTTGTTGTTGTGCTGTTGGAATACATGCACCAGAGCCCTACTGGAATCCCTGATCACATTTAAACCTCTCTGTGCCCGTGCACATCAACATATTACAAGGGTGCCCCTCACACAAACCTCAGCACCGCAACATCTTAGGGCAATGAGTCCACTATTGTTCATATGGTTGTGACCATGTGTGTGTGTTTGTGTGTGTGTTCTTGGGTTTGTGAGTGTGTGTGTGTGTGTGTGTTTGGTAACTTATTTGTGTGTGTGTGTGTGTTCTGTTCATGTGTGTGTGTCTGTTCGTGTGTGTGTGTGTGTGTGTGTGTTTGGTAACTTATTTGTGTGTGTGTGTGTGTGTGTGTGTGTGTGTGTGTGTGTGTGTGTGTGTGTGCGTGCGTGTTCTTGTGCCTGTGACTGAATAGCGAAGTGGCCCTTCTCATGTGATCCTCTGGACCGGCTCTTGGCCCTCAGCTCTGTGTTATGGCTAAAAGAAAGACTCCCTTCTTACCCCCTCTGCTCAATGTGTGGGAGGTAGATTTGCCCCAGAAACCCAGGGGCCCCGGGAGAAGAAAGGTGTGTTTTTTGTCTTTTATGCTGGGGCCCTGCAATAACAGTGGTCTCGCTCCAGGGAGCTCACTCACATAGCAGGTGGCCTCCGGGGCCACCTGGGGCCTCTGGGCGGAGGGGCCCTTCATACAGCCAAAGGCCACACCATGTCTAATCGTCATAGAATAAGAAATTCAATTTGATAAATACATTTTTTATTATTAAGATAATTATCACACTTTATATTTAACATATTATATTTGATGTTATATATCTAACATACATGTTTGAAATATTCTGTTTAAATTAAATTAGTTGTATACAAAATAAGATGTACCTTCTCAGTCTCAGACGGGTCATTTGAGAATATGCTAAAGTGTTGGTTGTAGAGTTACAGCAAATTATTATTATAATTTAAAGTTTGGAAATGAATCCCTTGGATATAAATCTATTCCAAGTTGGAACAAATTATCAATAGGACAGAATCCAAATCCTCCGTGTGTATGGAGCGATGAGGTTATATCTGTCCTTTACATGCTTTGAGATTGCAATTAAAATTTTCCACAGTTATTGATTTTGTTGATTTTTATGTCATGGCATTTGCATAATCTGTTAAAGATGAATGATTAATGAAGGCATCAGTGGGAGCTGAGCTGGGCTTTCTGCTGAATACGGTGCATCTCTTGTGCGTTAGGGAAGAGACTGCAACACAGAGCTGGCTTGGAAACTAGCTTAGGTGAAGGGTTAGGAGAGGAGAATATAGCAGCATTTCACGTAGTAAGACGTTGGTTTATTATGAATATATATTTTTATCTATACTGATGTTGATATAATAATTGTTAAAGGTGTAATACATTATTTAAAATAGCCCTAATTATGAGTGCCTTACTTAAGTAAATATATCATTTTGTAAATAATAATTTCAAAGTTAAAAAAGTGGTGCATGTGGCTGGATGCATAGATGTATGATGTATGTATGGCTGGATGTATAAATCCACAGTGCACGCTTGGCTTGGCCGGATATATGGCTACTGTACACGATTTGTGTTCGTTGGATGTACATGATGTACAGTAACCATGGGTAGCTGTGGCTGGATGCATGGATATATGCTTGACCCAGTATCAAAAAAAAGGAAAGCTCCCGATAGGAGAAGCATGAAGTGTAGAGCGCTGTGCGCCAGCCAAGGATGAACATCATGTCACAATTTACTGCTGCTGGAGCAGGAACAGCACCTGGCTGGCTGCCCACTGCCGCAGTCTCACCCCTCTACGTCTAAGTAGGAGCATGTTAAGTGTGATAAAAAACATCATGTTACTGTACCATGTACTATGGATCTGGACTCACACTCACAGGGAATAGGAGGAGGAGGTTGGGAGAAGTAATGGTTTGGGTTGTAGTGCTGGCTCGGTGGGGTGTGCTCCCTATGTTTTAGCTGTGGGGGTTACATTGTGTTAATAGGCACCCTTCTGTCTCGTTTTACTGCTTGGCAGGTGCTGGTTTTGCATTGCTATTTCTTTGCCACGATCAAAGACATCCAAACTCTTCTCTCTCTCCCTCTCCCTCTTTTTTTTTTACTGGTATTTAGATTCAAATATATTAGAATAAAAAAGGTTAAAATACATCTTTCAATAACCTGCACTGCCAATCCAACTATATCTGCTTCCAAACCTCGCCTCCAAGAGCAGCAGGGCCAGCTACCGTCCAATGGTTGGCAAGCACCAAGCAGCTATAACCTGCAGTGATTTGTTCTTAGCCTATTGAGCTCAGCAGAATGCTAGTCCAGCCTCCGGCTGGGTTTATTTCACCCCTACGTCTCCCCTTCTCTCACTATGACAATAGCACACTAACCTTTGAGTACACATTCGATAATGAATGACTTTGGACAACTGAATCCAAGGCTTTTGTCCTTGGCGGACAGTGGACACTGTTCTGTCATCATTGAATTTAGTATTTGTGGAATTTTTAACTTTTTGGGATATTTGTTAAATCACAAATAACAACCCTTAACAATTTTCTCATAGAAAATCATAAAGGTGTTCAAAGTTGTTAAAGTTCACCAGAAGCTGTCCGCTGGACGGCGTGTGTGTGTGTGTGTGTGTGTGTGTGTCTATACATGTCTGTGTGTGTCTATACGTGTCTGTGTGTGTGATGTGATTCCCATCACAGTAAAAACGAGAAATAATAACAGCGTGTGGCACACATCGCGCAGGAAAACAACACTGACATAAAAGCCTTCGTAAACTTTCTCGCAGACTTTCCCTCATCTCATTAATGGCGAGGCAACTACATTGCAGCTCTATCCACAGACAAACACTTAAGAAGGGGAAGGCAGCGGCTTCCCTCCCAGTGCGGGTCTATGCTTGATGGGCTCTGCAGACGTAGAGATGGTGGGTTGGCGGTTGGTATCCGTGGTGGAGCGGAGAGAGAGACAGATGTTAGGGAGAACTCGATAGCATCTCACCACGCTCCCAGCCACGATGTGTTGGCTGTGGAGAGAGAGGGAGAGGGAGAGAGGGAGAGGAAAAGGAGAAGTCTCTGGGGACACCCCTCAGTTTATCTTCTATCTCCATCATCAGGGGCTCTTGATTTGACAGGATGCCTTTCCTTTTTTTATTTAATTTTTTGGTTTCTGTTGGTGTGTGTGTGTGTGTGTGTGTTTGGCCCCAGCTCGCGAGCGCGCTCTCTCTCTCTCTCTCTCTCTCTCTCTCTCTCTCTCTCTCTCTCTCTCACCCTCGTCTCCAGGACAATGAGCAACACTGCGTCTGATTAGTTTCAGAGTTCAGTGGTCTTGAACGTTTCAGCGTTTGCGTCGTTTCTGTTGCTGCGGCGTACCCCCCCCCCCACCCCCCCCCCCCCCCCCCCCCCCCCCGCGCACCCCCTCCTCATCTGTTTGACAACGGTTGCCGGGAGAGCCGCTGTTGGAAACAGAAGCCTGCGCGAGCAAACAGACAAACATCCCCGACGCACGCCCACGCCAAACGTTTGTTCTCACAATCAGCAGCATTCCAAAGTTTCCGGCTTCAAGGCTAGCACACCTCTTCACCGGGTTGTAATCTGTACAGTACAGCCTCACAGCCAGGCCGTCGCGGCCTTACAAGTTATACTGCGTGCATCTTTCCCCCTGGTCTCCCCTCCGCCTTCTCTTTAGTGTTTTCTGTAAATATGATGAATTCATTTGATCCTTCGCCTCATTTACGGAATAGCCGACAGGACGGCAAAGGGGGGGTGGCAGGCATGAGGAGTGCCTTTTAGTGCGGCTGTTCAGAGGTGCTGACAAGAGCGGGTCTCCACACTCACCACAGCCGTCCTTATCTTAATGAGCACATCTCCGCACACAGTCCTGTTGTAAAGCAACAATGGCGGTGCATTGTAGAGGGGGAGGGGAGAGGGGGGCAGCTAATGAGGCTATCAGGGTGGAGAGGGGAGAGAGGGGAGGGAAAGAGCCATCTCCCCCCCCCCCCCCCACCCAACACCCCCATCTCTCCCAAAGGCAAACAGAGCCTCCACCGCTAACAGTCACATGGGGGGCGAGGGCCAGGGACAGCTCGCGTTGATTGCTTTATGGTTTCTGAAGGCAAAATTGCCTTTGGAAACTTTCATTTGCCGGGGCAATGAAAAGATGGCAGAACTCCTCAGGCAAAATTATATCAGGCTCTGGAGTTTTGAACCGGGAGGCCCCCCAACCCCTCGCCCCTGCCTCCTTCGTTTGTTTGTTTGCTTTGTGGAAGTGATTTCATTTGGTGTTTTGTATTTTTTTTTGCTTTCCCGAATGCAGAGCACCGCAGAGATTATAGCGTTTGTTTACCTGAAACCTTGGGGAAATTCCTATTTTTTTTTTCTTCTCGCGCGTTTGAGCTTGATTGATCAGGCATGGATGTGTTGTTGATGTTGTTGTTGCCGTAGCGTTTCCACGGCGGTGTGTATTCACTTAGGCTGAATGGATTACTGCGGGGAGCGCACCGTTATGAACCAGGTGAACGAGCAAATCAACCGTTGAGGAGCACTTATCTATTCAGCATCCGTAGGAGACGTGAGGTGGTGCTGGCGGTTTGGAAATGTAAATGTATGTAAAACGAGCACTCCGTGTCCGTAGAGTGCCGCGCTCATGGGCTGAGGTCGACGGGATTCGCTCCGCCGCATTACAGTAAAGCACTGTGTTTAAGCGCAAGGAGTGGGATCATAGTTTAGGAATAAATTGGCCGCAGGGCAGTCGAGCTCCACATCATCATGCTCTTATAGGACGGGTTCACCGTGCGGTTCTATGCATTTGGCTCACTGAACACTCGCCTGATGAATTTGTCCTCTCTTCTATGGGTTAACACACCGTTTCTGTTCTATACAGTTGCATAGAACAGAATAGGTCACAATGCTCGATTGACACACAAAAGTGACCTTGTATCATTTGGAGAGGTACACATTCATCCAAAGCCTCTTCTGCATAAGAGAATACGAGAATGAGTGGGTGAGCGAGTGAGTGATTGAGTGGACAAGTGAGTGAGGGAGTGAGAGAGTGAGCGAGTGACGAACCGAATAGACAGACGAACAAGCCAAGTGAGAGAACAACAGAGCGCGTGTTATCGAAAAGGACCCGTGTCGATTGACAGTCGAGAGACCTTATCAAACAGGGTCTGCACGTCAGGTCTGCACGTCTTCACCACATTTTACATCCTTTTTGTTTGTTTCTTTTCTTTGTCTCCTCCACCTGGCAGACCTCCACCCCCACCTGTCCTCCATGTGTGTTAAGGGGGAGCCCCACGAGGCCTCCTTTGCCCCCTTCACCCCCTCCTCCTGCGGGGTCACCTTATCCCGCCCGCCCTGCCTCTCAGTAGACGCCTCCACCCCGGGCTACCTTGCCCATAACCAGGGCCAGCCCTGCTACAGCCAGTATGCCAGCCAGCCTATTATAGCAGGTACAGCCCACCTCCGAGGACAAACCCCCCACCAGATTGGAATGCAATTGAAACTAGCTGATTATTTTTTATTTAACTAAGTTGTATCATAGTCATTTTTTTCATCCCCAGTTCCGCTATAGTAGTAACGCACCTGAAGTGGTACCAAACAATGGGATTAAAGTGTTTTGTTATTGTGAATCAGGAGCGTTTAAACCCGTTACTCTTTAGCCCCACTGTTGTGAATACACAAGACAAGCTGACTGTTCGCTGCTCATTAGGGATCCTCTCTCTCTCTCTCTCTCTCTCTCTCTCTCTCTCTTTCTCTCTCTCTCTCTCTCTCTCTCTCTCTCTCTCTCTCTCTCTCTCTCTCTCTCTCTCTCTGGTCTAACCCACATTGGGTTAGACCAGAGAGGCGGTGGGGTTGATGGAGGCGGAGGGAGGTCTGGAAACAGGCCGTAGTTCCGATGCTTGAGTGCAGTTTTGTAACGGCCCTGTTCAGACCCTCTGTCAACCTATAGTTCCCCCGAAGGCCGTCACTGTCAATTACAGAGCTGAATGTTGACCAGAGGAAACACTGTGTACCCAGCTCTTATTGGCTCACTGGCAGCTCTGTGAATGTGTGTGTGTGTGTGTGTGTGTGTGTGTGTGTGTGTGTGTGTGTGTGTGTGTGTGTGTGTGCAGCTGAAGTGAGTCACAGACAAGCGTTGATTGGTAATTACTTTTCACTTTCGCGAAAGCCAATGTCCTGCTCGCAATACAGTAGCCGTGTCAAAGGTCACCGTGAGGAATGTAGCCACAGTTTTAAGAAGGGTTTAGACGAAGTTGGGCCTGGATCTATCTGTCCTCGGTGTGACTTACAGAACAACAATGTCAACGTCAAAAGATATACTGTGATACTTGTAGCACAGTACGTCACATTCACGTCGCACCACCCACTTCAGAGTGGGTGGTGCGACGTGAATCCCATCGATAGCACCCTACAGCCCGGTGCACTGAGGAGGGTTTCTGTTCCTGCACCGGGACGTACCCTGAACGCTCTCGTTCGTGGGACTCAAGCGCTTTGTGTTTGCATGCAGACGGCCGCCATTTTCCTAACACCTTCCTTTTTTCCCCTCTTTGTGTGTTTCAAGGTCGGGACATGGCCAGCACGACCTTGCCGGGGTACCCCCCCCACGTCCCCCCGACGGGCCAGGGCAGCTACCCCACCTCCACGCTCGCCGGCATGGTGCCCGGTAGGTGACATTAGCGTTGGGTGTTTCTTTACGACGCCGTTGATATTAGTTGGCCCTCATTACGTTTTATAACAAGTTGTATAGGAGGGCCAGCCCCCCGCCACTCATTCATCCTCCCCCCGGGAACGGGAGGTCACTCCAGACCGGGTGACCGCTGGCACGCGCCCACCACGGAGATTCTACTGAATTGCAGTGCGGCGGCTGTGATGTCATTTACAGTATTTGCATCCCACGCATGCGTTACCGTACTATCTCCCACACACACACGCGCACCCACACCGTGTCGTGACTCGGATGACCCCCGAAGAGACCGCGAAAGAAATCTTGACGCTCGCCCGTGCCGGCGGAGCTTGTGATAGCTCTGTTAGCGAGGGGGCGGTTAGCGTGCGGTTAGCATATAGCTGCCGACCGGCGCATTAGAAGAGCTCGATAGGCGATAACCACAATTAGCGGCTGGGAGATAGGACAGTTCCTCCTAGCCACCACCCCCCCCACACCCCCATGCTCATTACCCCCGGCCATGTCCAGCACACACACACACACACACACACACACGGCCCATCGATAAACAGGCCGCTGTGGGTCCCCCCTGCTGCCTCTTCCTCCCGGCCCTCCCCGGGCTCCGGCGGGGCCCTGGAGCGTATCTCTTCCCCCCTCTACTTAACCCGCAGTTCAGGTTCACGGCAAACAGTTAAGGGTCACAACACTGAGGCGTGGAGGGCCTGTAAATATTTAAATCACTATCTCTCTCCCGGGGACTGGTTCAAGTTACACACACACACACACAAACACACACACACACTCACATCCACACGCATGTGGGCTGTCGCGTGGATGCTATAGCGTGTAGATGTCTCCGGAAGGAACACGACGACGCGCGCCGTGTGTGAGGGACAGGTGTTGCGCGCCGACGGGCGACGCCCACCTGTGTTGACGATTCAGGGAGGGGCAGGGGAGTTAAGGGGGAGCTAAGGGGGAGGGATAAAGGCGGAGAGCACGGCGATGTGTCAGCTCAATGACACCAAGGATTTTATTTGAATAGCGGCATTAGTGCTGAAGGAACTGATTCATTGATACTCGCATCCTATCACGCAAACAACCGCTCCCCATCTGGAAACACACACCTTGAAACACACACGTACACACATTTGAACACACACACACAAATACACACACACGCGCGCGTGCCCACATGCCCGCACAGACACAACATACACACAGACAAACACATACAGCATGTGTATGTAACCTCGCACAGGATCCTTTTTACTTATTTATTTTACTTTCATTTTTTTTCACCCCCCTGGCGAAGGACTAAGATTTAGTGAGCGGTCCAAACACTGTTAGCACAAAGGCCATTCTTCAGCCACTTCCTATAAAACCCAGCTTTTATAGACCCATAAAAGGAAAGAAACGTGTGTGTGGGAGTGTATGTGTGCATTCGTGTGTGTGTGTGTGTATATATGTGTGTGTGTGCGTGTGTGTTGGTGACATACCACCCCTCCCAAAGTCCTTGGACAGTGGATAGAGAAAACCCTCAGAGCTCAGCAGCCAATCAGCAATTCTAATCACTTGACTGATTTCCATTAAGTGTAAGGAACGTCGTTTATAGAAATGATCCCCAAAAATGAATCGCTGAATAAAAACAGGAACACGGCACATAACATAACGTGGTGTCATTAATAGGGGGGCTATGCGTCGTTTTGTTAATGAAGCACAAATGAGATTGTGACCAGTGAATGCATCCTGGCAATCAACCTAACCTGCTCTTCCTCTGTGTTTCATCCAGGAGGGGACTTTTCTGGAAACCCCTACTCCCACCCCCAGTACACAACCTACAACGAAGCCTGGAGGTTCAGCAACCCAGCATTACTCAGTAAGTCATGTTCACTCAAATGTGTGTGTGTGCGTTTGTGTGTTCGCACATGTGTGCACGTGTGTGTGTGTGTGTGTGTGCGTGTGTGTGTGTGTGTTGAGATTATAGTCCTAATAAGTCAGCCAATAGTGAATAGTGTCAATAGTGTTATGGTCCTTTTTAAAGTTATTCCACTAAACGATCCTCAATGCTATTTCCTAAAGGTATTTAAAGCTGTTCCCTCTATAAGTTACGGTGCATGACTAGCGAGGCGTTTGTGGGGTGGAAGTTGACACCGTGTGTTCCTACTCTTCTGTTAACTTCCAGGTTCCCCTTATTATTATAGTGCCGCGTCCCGTGGCTCAGCACCACCCACTGCTGCCACGGCCTATGACCGCCACTAGTTACCACGGCGACCGCTACAAGCTGCAGGGCCACGGCTACGGACCGCACATCGTCCCCGTCTGAGGAAATGGAAGAAGAAAAAAGGATGGGGGGGGGGGGGGGGGGGTGGGTTTGGGGGTGCTGAGGGCAAAAAGCGAAAAGATGGAGTCCACCACATATCCAATCCCCGGCCCTCCCCCTCACATCCCCTCCCTCCCCAACTCCCCCCTCCCACCGCTCCCCACACGAAACTTCGACGCCGGCGTACGTGCAGGGATGGGCCGGGACGTTTTCTGGCGGGAAGTCGCCCAGCTTCTTGTACGATACGGGCCCAGATGTGGGCCACCATGGGAACCAATAAGCCCCGCCCTCATCGCTATCTCTAGGCCGGAACACTCTCAGAATGACTTTAAGAGATTATATAAATATATATTATAAAATATAAATTGAAGAAAAAAAAAACACGTGAAGATTACCATGTAAAAATGTTGTTTTTTTGGTTTTGTTTTATTTTATTTTTTTGCTTCTTGTTGTTGGTGTTGTTTTTCTTCACGGAAAGTCACGTTTCCTTTGCGTTATTAACTGCAGTATTTTTCTGCTTCAAAATAAAAGTCCATGGGGAGAAGGTAGATAGAGGTCCTAAAACAGGACACTGGCAGCACAGACACTTAAACCAGTGGATCTTATTCTCCTTTAAACTCTATTAGACTCAGTGAAATCCAGGCTACGATCTGTGGAGTGAGGCTATTCATTATGCTGGTTTCCCATATTATTCCCTCTGATCCATAGCGCCTGCATTATAAGAAAAACATGTTTACTGATCCCAAACACAAAGGCAACACATCACCCTCCCTGTGGCAAACAATCATATGTAAAAATGTAAAATCATTCGTCAAAATATCGAAGACATGGTGACCGTAATTTAAAAAATTGGCGTTGCCAGAATTTTGAATTCTTTAAATTATTTCCTTTCATCATCATTTATTTTTTTTGCTTTTTGTTTTGCTTTTTGTCTTAGTTGTTTATTTTCCCCCCACACACACAGTCACATAGTCTGTCTCCTTCAACATCCATGCATGATTGTTCATTGCTCATTTTGTTGCACTATATCCTTTGTACGAGTTTTATTCCTTTCATTTTGGTACATTCACATAAATGTAAGTCCTACTTTACTACCTAATCCAGCGACAATATTATTAAAAAATGATCAATGAATCTATATTGCGTAACTGTAAAGGAAAAACTAAGTAAAACCATCCAAATAGACAGACAGAATTTGGTGTTAACCTCTCTTATGGTTTCTTTGCCATGAGCTTGTAGGCCATTGTCCCAACGACTTTCCTGCACGGATCTCTTCGGATCCCACATGGCTTTTAATCTCCATCCAGACACACAGTCCTACCACAAGCGGCCTACACAGTTGAAACAGCCAACTGTACCCTGGCTTCAGAAATTGCCTTACAAAAGCATTTTCAACATGGATTCATGCCTTTTGCGACTGAATGATCTGCATTGATAGAAACAGGTTAACTACTTGGTAGCTCGGGTGCGTATCCTGAGGGACTGAACGGTTTGTTGGTCCATTTGTTTCATGTCTGGGTTTGTTTTTTGTTGCTCTTGGGAAATATTTTGTGAATGTACTTTTTACTACATTTGCCAAAGACTTAGTTTGATATTTAAGATTTTATTTACAGTATATGTATGCATAAATAAAAACAGTATTATCTTTTAAATAAGTAGTCAACACTGAACATGTATGTGGTGATTTTAAACAGTCATGCATCATAGTGCATATGATAACTAGCAAAACCCCATGAAATCCAATGATAAATATTCCGTCATTTGCAAAAAAAAAAATGCTGCTTTGTAGAATGATTTGTGTATAATGTGAAGACAACTCTTCTCCTGTAAATATGAACCCACACACCATCGCAGTATCACACTAATGTACTAGTACTGGCTCCTTTTGTAGATATACAGACTAAAAACAAATCAAATGACATTTGTGTCTTAATGTATTGTTGTGTGCCGGACAAAGGCGCGGATCCTGTATAACCTGTGACAGAAACAATGACCAGGTTTCTCTTTCAAAGGCCGACACATCACATCGCTTGTCTTTTTATTTTTTATGTCATGATGATGTCACGGTGATGTCATGGTGACCAGGTTTTATGTTTCTATGCAATGAGTTAAATGGCTTTCGGTTACCTTTTTATTTTTGGTTTTTATCGTTTCTTTTGTTGTTGTTGTTGTTGGGCTCAGAATAAAAAGACTTCCGAGGTCTTTGAAAAAGAATACCGAAAACCTTTCCATCCTCTTAGTAGGCCTATTGTTTTTGTCGCACACATTCAGTCCAGTTTCTGGTTCCTGACCTCCCCACTATATCTAACGGAGGGCCTCGGCCAGAATCAAAGCGATTGTCATCGTTTGCTCTCTTAGTAAATATGTTTGATAATAACCGATACTTCAACCACACCACACACCATGCCTTCAATCAGCACAGACACACATACATGCATACACGGCTGCATACACACAAACGCCTAGTGAACACACCCACACATAACTGTACATGAACATGCAAACACACACACACACACACACACACCCTCCTTGTGTTCTTGAATCCCTGACATCAATGACATTTAACAGAAGTTGAGTTTGTTTGGGGATTCTACGCCCAAGTTTACCGTAACCTTCTGCAGCGAACGCATCGTCAGACTCCATCCTAACCGTTGTCACACCCGGACGGGCTAGAAGCAGACTGCATCTCAGCCTCTCTCTCTCTATGGGAAACGCCCATTCCTCTAAGAGTGCTTTGACTCTGGGGGATTAGCTCCACCATTCTCTCTACGCATATGAAAAGTACTAAACCCTTGGCGATGAGACTAAAGAAATTAAACCTGCGTCCTCCACCGCTGGAGAGACTGGCGGGCGTAGGAGGCGTTGTGGCTTTCGCCGGCAGGATTGCGAGACTCTCTGTTTTTCTGCCGATGCTGTAAAGATGATACAGGAGACGCATCACGGACATAAAAAAAAAGACAGGATTTCTGATGATGAAAATCTATAAGAGACGCCTCGTGGCCTCAATCACTGCTCTGTTCAGATTCCCTTTCAATTCCTTTTTTTGTGCTCATGAGAAATAAATTATTTTATATGTCAGCCGTTGGTCTCCGTGTGTCCCCTCATTATTAACCCTCTGAGAGAATGATTCAGGGTTCAAGGCTCCTGCGTGGAGGTCTGTCGTCGCTGTATTGATGTTTGGGTTTTATGAACAGGGCCCCCAGTAGGTCACATGGTCTGGGAGATTGGTGTGTTTACAACGCGGTGTGTCTCCATGTGTATGTGTTGCAGTGGGAGCGAGTGTGTGTGTGTTTGTAGTGTCTGTCATGTGTATGTGTGAGTATATGTGTGTGTGTAGTTTTGTTGTTTTGGGCGACATTATACTTTTACATTTGTATATTATCCTGGAGTTCCCTCTGGGGATTCATAAAGTGTTATCTTATCTCATCTTACACTAATATAAAATACTTACATGAAAGGAAAGCAGTATAGCTGATATATTTAAGAGAACACTGGTACAATAGTAAAACTGGGTCTGTGTGTGTACACGTGTGTGTGTGTGTGTGTGTGTGTGTGTGTGTTTGTGAGTGGGTGAATGCTTATGTATGTGCATATGCATGTGTGTGTGTGTGTGTGTGTGTGTGTGTGTGTGTGTGTGTGTGTGCGTGAGAGAGTGTCAGCGTGCACGCGTGTGCATGCATGTGTGTCTAAGTGACTGTTTAGGAAAGAAAGAAAGTGAAAGAGAGAAAAAAACAGGGTGAGGTGGGTGGTGTTGGGGGATGGGGTGGGTGGTGTTGGGGGATGGGGTGGGTGGTGTTGGGGGATGGGGTGGGGGGGGGCAGGGGGTTAGACAATGAACAGGAAGAGCTGGTGGAGCAGGAATGCACAGCGTCTGCCTATAAGACACCGGTATATTTAATGATGCACCACCACCGCCGCCGTAGCAGCACCCTGCCTCTCTGCCTCTCTCTCTCTCCCCCCAAAATACCCAGCAGCCGGCCCCTTCACCCGGGTTGTAATTCTCCTTCCTCTCCCTCCTCTCCAACTACTGTTTATTTCATAGATCCCATGTGAAGCATCAAAATGCCGCTGTTTCTGTCAGACCCTTACTGTCCTGTATGTGTGTCTGTGTGTGTGTATGTCTGTGTGTGTGTGTTTGTCATTCAGGCCTTGTTAAAAGATAGAAAACACACACACACACACACACACACACTTGCACTCATAGCCCCCCCCCCCTCCACTCCCAGCTGAGAATTCCCAGTGGTAAAATTATTCCATTTAGATGGAACTTTTTTTGTCATTCCCCTGTCTAAATTGGCATATCTGGCTCTGTGGTAGAAACCAATAAACTGTGAACCCCGGATGCAGCTGTCAATCAAGCTCATCTTTACTTTAGCGGGCCAGATGACAACAACAGGATACGAGACACACACCAGCAGAATGGGGCCCGCTGATTGGCTCTCATCAACAAGGCATTACGGAAAGCACCTGTCATCCCCGCAGCTCTCTAAACGCCCCCACCCCCACCACCACCACCACCACCTCGTTTGGGAGAGGGGGGCCCCTGCCGAGAGGCCCTGGGGCCCGGGGGAAGATTCTAGTCAAACGCTTTGCCCTCATTGTCAACTTGACTCAGTGATGCCCTGCGGTGCGGCCTCCCTGACATACTCCACTTCTGTCAGGGGTTACATTATTATTTATATGCAGTGTATAGGAAGAGTCCAACAGTCTACTGTTGGTGGCAAGAAATGCAGTTTTAATGAAGGCATTATTGAACTTGAATGTGATGTTATAAGCTTTGCTTAAACTCTAGCTTTACCACGGAACCAGGAATATGTACGCAGTGGTCTAACTTATCCAAACAACTGTTTCAAAAGCTGAGCTGCAGCAAAGCTACTTTTGATGCTCCAGTCTTCCCAACAGCAGCCCCACAGAGTCCAACAGCAGAACCACAGAGTCCACCAGCGGAACCACAGAGTCCACCAGAAGAACCACAGAGTCCACCAGTCCATCAGTCCAACAGCAGAACCACAGATTTATACAGCGACCCATTACTATTCATGTAAACAGCAATTGGCCCGGCAGGGACACAGAAAAAGAAAGAAGATGCGATGCGACTTCTGAGCTTGCGGAGGTGTCATGGCACAGAATATGGTATTGTTCAGAGACATGGTGGGAGGGGGGTCGGGCTGGATCGGTGGCGTCTGCACCCCCCCCCCCAGTCCTGCCATCCACCTGTCGTCAGTCCTGTCATGTGGCTGTCATGGCCGAAGCTAGCGCGGAGGGGAGAGGCCGCCACCACCACCGCGTCAATCAACGCGGGGGCCCGCTCATTAAGGACCCCCACTTTAATTAGCGGCCGGGGCTCGGGCCCCTGTTGGTGTCATCCAGGCCAGTCTTTGTTAACTCTCTGCTAATGGGA
>NC_136935.1:10205399-10215399 GCF_949987615.1 Pollachius pollachius
ACATTAGAACCAAGACAGAACTAAGTGACACTGGGATGATGTTCCAGTGCACATGTAACATAATCTTTAACTCAGTGCGGCACACCAGGCACATTATGGAAATACTAAAAACCTATTTACATTTCAGTGATTCTGTGTTCCCTTCCGCATCGGCACCTAGAATTTCAATCCGTTGAATTATGTATCCCGCACATGTAAATCAGGGAAATGATTAATATTGAGAGAAGATGATCTGACGTTGGAGCAGAGACTCCCAGACCAATCAGGTGATGTCACCCACGGAGGAGATGGTGCCACCGTGTATTTTTTTGTGGTCCCTTGACGTCCTTCACTGATGATACACACCTGTGGGTGGTCTCATCAATACATCACCACAACATCATCTGTCTCAGATTGTCTGGAACTTTCTTTCTGGTACTAATGAGTCTGAGCCACAAGAGTTTGTGAGAGTGTAATTTGCTAAAATGTTGCAAAACAATTGAAAGATCGCCATAGTATATATCCATATTCAATTCAATGTCCCTCGCCCTCTCTCCCTCTCTCCGTCTCTCACATCAAATATGAGATTACTCTAATCCTACTGCAACACAGATTTAATCCCATCCCCACCATGGCATCTCCCACCATGCATGGGTGTGTGTGTGTATGTGTGTGTGTGTGTGTGTGTGTGTGTGTGTGTGTGTGTGTGTGTGTGTGTATGTGTGTGTCCGTGTGCGTGTGTGTCTAGCGCAGGTCAAGAATTCATGCATAGTGCATATTTCCCCTCCACCTCTCTGGGCTTCTTGTACTGCAAAGCCTCTCAGAGATAATCCGTGCAGGGGTGCTGTAACCTCGGCAGGGGTGCGGGAGATGTGAAAACACAGCTGCGGTGTCCACAGCCTTAATAACTCTCCTGGCATTCTGATATCCATGGTTGCCCTCTTGAAAAGAAAAGGAGGGGAGTTGGGGGGGGCGGGGGGGGAATGAGAGGGAAACGCATCCGGCTATTGTGTAGGCTTATATGCCGGGGAGGGGGGACAACTACGTCTTAATATACGTTGCACAATTGGCCGCGCGGATGTCAAGAATTATTCATTTGGCAGCTGATGTATGAAGGGCAATTTATAAGAATATGTGCTTACCTCACGGGCCAGTTGTTATGAATATGTGCTTACCTCACAGGCCAGTTTGGAACTTGCGTTTGCTGACTGATTGCTGACTGCACACACACACACACACACACACACCGTCCAACACACAGAGGAGAATCTAATTTAGCAGAAGCCCCGGCTAAGCAGTAGTTTCTCACTCATTCTCTCCATTCTTGCGAGTGGAAATCAATTCCCTGTCGTCTATGACATCCAGGGAGATGCTAGCCAGGCCTCTACTGTTTTTTTACTTCCTCCTCTTCCTCTTCCTCTTCTTCCTCATTTTCCCCCATGTAATGTATTTACGCTTATGTTTTTGGTGTCGTTTTTCTCTGGTTTATTTTAGCATTTTGGGCTCATTACCGGTTTCCTGCGAAGGCTGACCCGGGGATTGGGTTCTGAATAACGCCGGGAAATTCTCATTGGTTCCCCCCGTAATGAGGGGAGACAGAGGTCAGTGCAGCTCAATAGCAGAGATAACCACCCTTTGATCCAAACACTCATGCAGAACCTATACCTGCCACTTTGCCTGGAAGTGGAATGCCACAGAGGACTGTATCTTTCCCCTTTAAACTTCCCTGGGCTTTCATGCTTGTGTACAACAGAAAGTTCCTTCTACTTAAAACTTCCGGAAATTGAACCCTGGTGGAAGTGGAAACTGTAAACTGCTCGTTCTTTAAATGAGAACGGAATATGTTTAAAAATATGAAAGGGGATTTCTGAGTTTTGTTTTGGTTTTAATGCTCACTTAAATAGCGTCTCCTTCCTATGGAACAAATGAAAGAAAAACTGTCTTGTTAAATTGAGACCTTGTTTCCCAACGGACATCAGCGCAAAACATCTCTCGTCTTGACAAGCAATGTTAATCCATTTAGTGTAACGAACTAACATGTCCCTAATTAAAATATGCCTTTTAATGATTCACACTGACACCCCGGAAAACACTGTCACGCTTGCACCCTTTAACACGGGAATATGCTAATTGCCGTGGTAACACTGGCGTTTTTTAAATCCCAAGGCTACTGCAACATCCTCAGGGAGCCAGTGTGTTAAGAGCTCTCAGAACTCCTTCTTTTCAAAATAAGAGCCCTTTTAGCAGATGTTGGGGCAGCTCGTCACCTCTCCACAGCCAAGAGGACTGGGTAACGAGTGTGGCGGCGTCGCAGGAGGAGAGACAACGTTGATTCCAATTGATTCCAATGCGATTCAATTTAGCGTTCGCCGTCCAGGGCCTCACTCCCTTCTCTCTCCTCAGTCCTTAACCCAGGGGGAAAAAAACACACCTTGCCTTGAAGGTGCTGAAGGGTGGAATCACACACACGCACACACACTGCTGACGTCCACCCCCAACCTGATGCCGTGGCAGCTCATTTAAAACAAATCAGGCTGATTGCTGAGTTGCTGAGCACACAAGGCCCAGGTGATAAAGCAATTAAAGGCCCCTAATTCTCTTGGTTTGGGAGGGGAGAGAAGAAAGGTGAGCCGATAATTAACTATATATAATGAAATCCTTTTGTTGCTGCCCTTTCTGTATTTCTGTTGCCCGGTGGCGGTGTGTCTGACGGGCAGGGGAGGGGGAAGAGGGGAGAAGGGGACATCACCTTTATGTGGATGGGTCTGAGGGAGGGGTGGTGGGGGGTGAGACTCCTTTTATGGCTGGGAGTGGGGGTCCTAGTTAATGGGTTCTATTTGGACAGAGCAGGTCTATTAGGAGGTTAATTTGAAAATGAATAGTGGCGAGGGGGGAGGAAAAGGGGGAGAAGGGGTGAGGTCATAACAGACTGACAGAGAGAACCTCGGGTCAAAAGATGGAAGAGGGAGCAGAGGAGCCAGAAGTGTTACTCTTTTGTTCCATTTAATAGCCATCCTTAAAAAAACAACCAAATACAAAATATATTAAATTAAAAACTCATCAAATGCTAAAATGCAATCACTGCAAACAAACCCAAGCAGATCATGACCCCAGCCACAATTTCACAGCCAATAGCACAGGGGGCTCGGCTCCTAACCGCCGAGTGAACCAAACTAGTGTTGTTTAAAACCCTTTCTTCCATGGGAACGTCAACACAGGTCCCACTCGGAAGAGAGGCGCTGAGCCTCAATGGGACCAAATATAGGTCAAATAAAATGAAAAAAACACTATTCAAACACATGGACTGCAGCCACTGCATCCATATTCCCACCTCCCTCCTTCTTCCTTCTCTCCTCCCTCCCACCCTTCCTCCACCCCCACCCTCCAGCACCACCCTTACCCTCATCACCCTCACCCTGACGCCCACCACCCTCACCACCCACCCATCCACTGCTGTGGAAGGGCTGGATCTGATCTGGAGTCAGTGGTGTGTGAATAATGAAGGGGTTACCGGGAGCTGGGAGAAGCCCTGTAATTCCCCGCACCAGGGGACTGGCTGGGGGGAGGGGGGGGGGGGGGGGTCGAGGATAAGAGAACCCCCCCCTCCCCAGCACTCCACCACACACACACACACACACACACACACACACACACACACACACACACACACACACACACACACCCCAGCCCTGCTCCCTGAAGCATGCCCTCATGGGGAGGCTGGTACAGACAGTATTACCCAGAATCCATGGCCAGACATAGGTGCTGTTTATCTGTCATTCATATTATGCAGTATGTGTGTGGCAGACACGCACATATACACACACACACATATATATATATATATACACGCACGCAGACACACACCATTCCTATTGTTGGTGTGTGTACATGCTTATGCTAGTGTGCACCATTTATACTGTTTTTTAAATAGTCTAGCTTATTGTTCCAGTAGCGTTGGATGGCATTATACCAAACACAATAATTGACTATGTGTGTATGATATGTATAAATCCAACAATTTATTTTCTATTAATTTATTAATTATTGACGATATATTAATCCCAGACCAATTTATATATGAATGAACCTTTCAAAAATGATAGCAATAATACTGGTAATCGCGTCCCATCCCATCAGATCTCTCATTACCGATGGTGTTGTTTTCAAATAAGGAAGGCCAATGACAGAGCGGGGCGGGCCAGAGCCTCGCCCGGAGATTACAATGAAGCCCATTTAAACCAACCTGCTCCTGGCGACGGCGCCACAAAGCCCCGTCCCCAGCGGCTCTTTGCGGGGTTCATCTTTCTCCCATCACCACCGACGTGGGAGGAACCCAGCGTAGGCCGAGGTCACGCGAATTAGCATAGCATCTGGCAACAAGCGGTCACCGCGGTGCGTGGGTGTCTCCCAAGAGGGGGTCACCTTCTACATCACCCCCCCACCCCCCACCCCCCATCCAAACCCCTCATCCATCCTCCCCTTTTCTCCTATGTTCCAGGGTTAAGTATCTCCACTTTATTACGATCAAGATGTTAGCATTAAGCGAGCGGCCCGCTAATACTGTCAATAGGAACTGAGCTCTCTCGCTCTCTCTCTCTCTCTCTCTCTCTCTCTCTCTCTCTCTCTCTCTCTCTCTCTCTCTCTCTCTCTCTCTCTCTCTCTCTCTCTCTCTCTCTCTCTCTCAGGACACCACCACCACCACCAGGAGGAACCTCCACACCATCCATCATCGCAGTACTCTGGGCCCAAATCATTGCTGATCATTACGGTACCAGAGAGACCCCCCTGCACCACCCACCACCTCCACCCCCAGCATCATGATTGGGAGATCAGGGGGAGCTGACGGGGTGATCCATCAGGGTAGGCGGCACCCCCTAACACCTCCATGTGATGGGGTTCACCTCTGGGGTCAGGGACAGGTCAGCCATTGGTGCCGCGCCTCTTCAGGCTCTGGGAGAGAAGGAGGAGGAAGAGGAGGAGGAGGAGGAGGAGGAGGAGGAGGAGGACACCTCCGTAGAGACCGAACTCCACCACGGCTCACCCACTCACTCAGTGGGATCAGGGACACAGCGGGGGTATATAATCACATGATCCGATCGACGTCCCTTTGAGTAGGACAGAGTAAGACAGTGGACTTCCAACCCAGTAATTGCAGCCAAGGAGAGAAGAGTATACGGCTCTCTTGTCAAATAGACGTATGACATAAAACGCTTGGAGTACTTGATATTATCAGTAAAACAATTAACAGTTAATTTGCTGGCAATTTATATCATTAATGAGCAAGTAGGTGGCATCTTGCTTTAGGATGACTAGAATAAGAACCCAGATCTTTACGGCCCCACAAATCAAACACCAACAAACTACAAGACTATGCTTTCAAATGCAGAAGCAACTCAAGGCTGGTCCCAGTAGGGAATCAAACCCTTAACCCCCGGCACTTGGAAAGCCATGCTGTACCGGTTGAACTACACGCGACCTTTTACGAGTGAAACTTTCAACTCCGCCGTTGATTGACACAATCCTGGCACTGTTTTTCCATGTTGTACGTACAGCCATCCTACAGCCCATATTGTTGCTGCTGTGGATAGGCGGAGCGCCGCGGAAAAGAGGCCGACTTTAGCCTCCCCCAACTGTCGCCGCGACAACAAACGCCACCCCCGGGGGCTACGTGTTGTCATCCAAATGAGATAAGTTTATTTTCCACAGCCCGGCATTTGTTCCCTCCGCCTGTGGGGTCACGGACCACACGACGAATCAGCGGGGGGTCCCTGCGCGACGCCGCTAGCTCCGCAGCGCCTTGCCCCCGCTAGCTAGGAAAATGCTTTGGCCGCTGCCCAAATATCTGCCCGCGCCTTCTGTGCGAACGCAGGCAGCCTTAGGAAAGCAGGAGGCAGCAATATTGTGGAACAAATGTCCTCTAATCTCAGCCTGCTGGTCCAGGGTCCCCAAAGTGGGGCTTCCTGGTTGTGTGTCACCATCCCCCCCCCCCCCCCCCTCCCAACCTCCACAGCCACCACCCCCCAACCCTTGATCGGCTACCGTTCATCGTACGCTGCTCTGTCCTTGGTGAGTTACCCAGGGTTAATGGATTGATGAGAGAAGGGGGGGGGGGGCTTGGTGCTGAGGGTTTTAACGCTGTGAGAGCACAGGTGTAGCTTCATCATCATCAGCATCATCATCATCATCATCATCATCATCATCATCATCATCATCCCAGGCATTATCATCCATAGAGATAAGTGTCCACCAGCATCCCCCCCGCCCCAAGCCAGAGGGAGGAGAAGACAGTGCTGGTCATCCACCCCCATGGTGATGTGAAAACTGCTATCTTTTTTTTGTATCAGTGTTCTGTATAGGTTTGAATGTCATTTAAATTTAACTTTAAATTGCAAATTTAACTTCTGAAGAGAACTGAAACTGAAAGTACTCCCCCTGTTTACTAATATATAGTATAGTTGTTACCACAGGATCATCAGTGCATCACAGGGTACATGGCCTTCTTGAGGCCTTGCCAACTGTGTCATGCTGTGAGGTCAGGACATCTGTCCTTCTTCTCTATATACCCTGCACCATGTCGGTATTTCTCCTTTTGGTGGCTTACTCTTTGACATACCACTAGGTACCACAACCTGCGCGTTACCTGATCAAACAATTTTGAGTCAGTGTGCTATTTTCTCTTTATCCCTCTTCAGTCTCATGAGTTTCCCACACATTCCCCATATTATCCCTGTGTCTTTGATACAGAGTGGAGAACAATTTCAACCTGGGCAGATGTTTAAAACTGGCAGATGTTTAAACCAGGCCAGATGTTAACCCCCCCCCCCCCCTCTCTGTCTCTGTCTCTCTCTCTCTCTGTCTCTCTCTGTCTCTATCTGTCTCTCTCTCTGTCTCTCTCTGTATCTGTCTCTCTCTCTATTTGTTTTTTTGAGGGGAAGTATGAATAGCTAAGGAATGGTTTCCGCTTTCTAGGGTCATGGTAAGGGCTCCTAACCATGAACTTCTCATTTCAGCTGCAGTTGACTCTTTATTAGTGTGCTCTAAAATCTAACTTTTCCCGGCTGAACCACAAAGTTGAAATACTGATTCCATTTATTGAACATTTACCATTGTAGAATAATAAACCAGGGTCTATTGAATTATTCAAACGTTTCCTAACTTAGATTTCGGTCACAGGTTTGATTCCGGATCGGATCCACTCAATAGTGTGAATCCATTCTTCAACCTAATCCAATTCCAATTCCCTTCCATCGACAGTCATCTGCCAATGATGAGACGCCCCTGTCCTATCTTTTGTTGTTCGGCATGCGAGCAGTTGGTCTATGGAGTGTGTTATTGGAAAATAATGTTTGCAATTATTTTCCTGATCACTGGTTTATCATTTTGGAATCCCTCCACTAGCAAGGGGAAAGTTCCTCGAGTTCGACAAAACAAACAGAAATGTGCTCATCTACAGCGATTCCGTGAATTTATTTTCACCATTCCGAGAAAATGATTTCAATTTACCTAATACATTTGAATAGATAATAATTTAACTTGGGCAACGAGTGTTGTTCGAATCCGTTTAACTATTAAGAGTACATCTTCCTTGTTTTTAGTTTGAAAGACTAGAAAATATTGCATACACACACACACTCACGTGCACACATGCATGCACAAAAGCCCACTCACACACACACACAAAAAAAAACACAAACAGAGTTACCCACACACATCGGCACAAACACACACACAAACACACATACATACATACATACATACATAATATACATACATCCGTTCCACAACAGCAGTCTTGGGGGGGAGGGGGGTGGGGTGGCATCTCGTCGCGAGGCGGGAGGATAGAGGGGTGTGGGTAACCATGGCAACGGACCGGTCCCCAGCTGTCAAGGGGAGACGGGGAAGAGGATGGGTGCCACGAGCCCGGGGAGCACTTAACCTCGGCTGCTCTCCAGCTTAGAGAAGTCAAGATGCGGGCGGAGCCCTCGTCGACACCCACTTAATGTGGAGACAATAGGCTCCCCCCATTAAAAAACATGGGGCCCGCTGCACAGCGGCGGGGTGATAGAACACACAAAGTTTACTGCCAAGGAGTCTCGGTACATGAGGAATGGGTGGACAATGTCTTTGAGGACTTTACTGATTTTCCAGTGCAAGTTCAACTGCAGAGTTCAACAAAAAAAAAAAAATTGTATGGTGGTATTTTAATTTATCTAAAAATCTATTGAGCTGGACACCCCTACTTAACATACAAACACACAAACGGACACACTCACACACAGCCACACACAATCAACCCCACCCCCCCAAACACACACACACACAAATTCACACACTTACTAACTGTTGGAGTGGATATTTGAACGCATGTTGTTCTCTGTACTATTCTGCTCCTAGGGTTGTGGATGAACAATTCTACTCCGTTCAATCCTTAAGAAATTATATTGATTTTAGGAGTTGTTATTTGTTGTTCTCAAATCTTATCACACTTGTTGGTTAGATAAACCAAATATGTCAATAAACCATCCAAAACAAGCGCATAATTATTTGGGACCCAAATGAACATTCAGGTGTAGCAAAAAAATAACACCTTTCCACCCCTGTGGATCATGAAATCAGTTTGTCTCCTTCAGGAAGTCCATAAAAGGACCTGACAGAGCGCTCCCTTACAGAGGGCCCAGTGCTGAACATTCTCCCACCGTTGTAATTCTTGTATTTCCAGACCAAATCTGAAACAAACATTGGCGAGCTGTATCGCCGTCAGAGTCCGTCCTTCCAGAATGTAGTCTCTATGTACCGAGCATTTCCAATCAACTCGTGTCGGATTCATATTTGTATTCAAACAAGAGCGGAAGACTTTAATCTCGGGTAAAAGCACAAAACATAGAAATAAAAGCCCTGCTAATGTTAAGTCCACATTAAGCCTGCTCTATTGGAAGACTGCATTTCACTTATTTGTTCTCTTAAACAATGTGCTGTGTGGCCCAAAATAAAGTAAAAGTACGGGACGAAAACAGGCTTTTCTTTTACAACTTGTATTACCTCAGGTAAATAATGGAGCTGGGAGAAGAGTGGTGTGTGTTAAGGGGGGGTCTTCCTAAGTTGACTTAAGGTGGGTGATGGGGAGAGAGAGAGAGGAGGTGGTGGTTGGGAGGATGGAGTAGGGGGGGGGGTGTCTTGGCTGGAGTCTGACAGAATGTCTTCATGGATGTGACGGGGAATTGCCGGTGACAGAGGTCAGGGATCAACAGGGGGAGAGTCTGTGGTTATGAAGGGGTGGGGCGGGGAGAGGACTCAAGCTTTGTCTCCCCCGGACCCTGTCTCCCTTCTCTGGCTGCTTAACAGCGGCCTAATCAGGCTTTGTTGCTGCTGCCTCAGCGGCCAGACAAGGGGAAGCCCTGTTCACTTATTCTTCCATCTCCTCTGGCCTCCATTGTCTCTTTGTCTGCTGTCTCTGTCCCTGTCTCCTTGTAGCGTCACTCCCTCCCCTCTTTCATCTCACTCAACTTGAGCTGCTGTTCGACATCCTTGTAAGACAGTGTTTGTCTTTCCCTGCTTCTTATTTAATGTCTTTCGTTCGTTCTTTCTTTCTTCAACTCACGACAATCACTCTGGATTATTTGTATTCTTTCATGAGTGTGTGGGTGTCTGTGCGAGAGTGTATTAGTGTGTGTGTGTGTGTGTGTGTGTGTGTGTGTGTGTGTGTGTGTGTGTGTGTGTGTTTAGTCTATTATAAAATAGATTGTAAGTGTTTTAGAATATAATTATATTATACAAAAGAGTATAGGTCTATCAGAGTATTAGGTCTATTATAAAAGAGTGCAGGTGTATTAGAGTATAATTATATTATACCAAGCTTGTCTGCAGTAGTCAGTTGTCTTGGATTGTCAGTTGTGTACGGTTAATTTCCGGCTCCCCAAGACGAACCAAAGATTATTCACCAGTCCACACCAACAGGCATCCCCAAAGATCTATCCCCTCTCATGTGGACCTGGTGTTGACCAACGCTCGTAAAACAAAC
>NC_136935.1:10220399-10257899 GCF_949987615.1 Pollachius pollachius
GGTCACATGCACAGCCCCATCTGCGCGGGGGCTGGCGGGGAGCTCTTGCGGTGCGCTGAGATGCGGCGCAGCGGCGGCAGGTTGGGGTTTTCCGTACCGTCACCCGAGCGACGCCGCCGCCGCCGCCGCCGCCGCTCCCCCCGGATCACCCCCTTCAGCTGCCACTCCACCTAAATTAATACTGAGGCCTCCGAACGCCGGCCTCATTGTGGGCCGGGAGCGCGAGCAGAGCTGCAGTTGGCCCAAGTGGAGGCTGGGGAATTGTTCTGCTAACCCAGAGCCACGGCCCCTTATTCCCTTTATTTACATGATAAAGGAGTCAGCCACAGGGAGAGAGGCTCTGTGTGTGTGTGTGTGTGTGTGTGTGTGTGTGTGTGTGCGCGTGTGTGTGTGTGTTTTTCCATTTGTTCATTTCTTTACCAACATCAGTTCTCTTCCATGGGGAGCATGCGGGGGGGAAATCATCGCGGCAATTTCGGTGGAGTTTAACACCCTCGCTGAAAACACAGGGCCAGGGAATTGCTTCTGAGTGTCTCATGTCGCTCGTCCCACGGCCGAGCTGCACCAAGGACCAGAGAGAGGGGGAGAGCGGGAGAACAAGAGAGAGAGAGAGAGAGAGAGAGAGAGAGAGAGAGAGAGAGAGAGAGAGAGAGAGAGAGAGAGAGAGAGAGAGGCAAGACTGAGCAAGAGAAAGTGAGAGGAACGGAAGGGAAGAGATGGAGTAGGGAGTGGGAGATAGAATGAGAGTCATAGAACGTGAGGGAAAGAGAGAGAGGCAAGGGAATGAGATTAAGCAGAGAGAGAAGGGAAGACAGAGAGACTGGGAAAGAGAGAGAGAGTGAGTGCATGTTGGGTGTTTTACATCTTTCCGCTGACCCATCACCTTGGGATTGCCCGCTGTCCCAGTAATGGTGTCTGCCTCTTACACTGCTGCTGGTGTCCCAGAAAGCTCTCATCCACGGGGGTACGGCCGCAGTGGAGGGGGGCTTGCAGGAGAGAGACCCAGTATGGATTTTCTCTCTGAGTCCTATATTCTGGGCTCAATCCAATGGACCATCTTTAGTCCGACTCACTACACAAACACACCGACACACACACACACACACACAAACTGTATGATAGGCATAGAGGTCATCTCTCACACACTCACTCACTCGTACCCTCACTCACACACGCGCTTTGTAACTCAATTTCCCACCTGGCTTCAGCCGTGGAGCGTCAGGCAGGGAAGTCAATTCCAATAGTGACTTCCTCCAACACCTCCACCATCACCACCTCCTCCTCCACGGAACGCCTTGCGTGTCCAAATCGAGGACTCAGTTTAACCTAAACGGACTTCATCAATCGCGACGTGGAGGTAAATCAATTTGAGATTGACCCGCAGGGTTTCAGCACTATCTCAGCTGAGCGCTGCATCGTCTATACCTGCCGCCCGTCCCACTCTGACGACCGCTAAACGGATCTGACTTAATGACGATCGGCCGAGATGCGCACACACACACACACACACACAGACACACACACACAGCTAGCTTTAGTTTCTTCAGCCAAGTACCTTAGCTATTCCCTGTTCCTTCTGCAGGAGGGGTGGGTGTGTGTGTGTGTGTGTGTGTGTGTGTAGGTGAGTGTGTGTGTGTGTAGGTGAGTGTGTGTGTGTGTGTGTGTGAGTGAGTATGTGTGTGTTTGTGTGGGTGGGGGGGGGAGGATAGAGGTGGGCTAAGCTAAGAGCTACAGGTTACGCCTTGGCCTGAGGTTGAGTGGGGAAAGTGAAGTCAGCAGAAGTGTGTGTGTGTGGGGAGGTAGCAGAATCCATAGCTGTCACCAGAGAACTCCTCATGCCTATCACTGAGAGGACGTATAATGTAGGTAATCTGTGTGTCTGTCAATGGCATCCCTCACCAACCGCCATGTCTTCTAATTAGGAGATGAAAGCACCACAAAACATCAGCCATGGCGTGTGTGTTGAGAGTGTTTGTGTGTGTGGGTGTGTGTGTGTGTGTGTGTGGTGGTTTGGGGTCGTGGTGTTGTGTTGGTGGGGTGTGTGTGCATGTGTATTTGTGCGTGGTTTTGGGTGTGTGTGTGTGGTGGGTTGGGGTCGTGGTGTTGTGTTGGTGGTGTGTGTGTATGTGTATTTGTGTGGGGTTTTGTGCGTGTGTGTGTGTGTATTTGTTTGTCTTTGTGTGTGTGTGTGTGTGTGGTGGGTTGGGGTTGTGGTGTTGTGTTGGTGGGGTATGTGTGTATGTGTATTTGTGTGTGGTTTTGTGTGTGTGTGTGGGGGGGTCTGAGTCTGTGGGTCTGTGTCTTTCTGAGATTTAGGCTGTTTGAGTAAATGCTTGATTTTGTGTGAAAGTGTTTATTTATTCTGTCAAAAAAACTGGTCGACCCAGCTTTGTGTGTGTGGGTATTTCTATCTATTGATCGGTTTTGTCCGGGGGTTTATATACACGTGTATGCGTGTACTTCTCTTTAAAAGACAAGAGAATAAAGACTTAACTAGGATAAAAATACACTTCCAACAGAGAAACAATAGGGCTTACAAATGACCCCATTTGCATGAGTCGATGTTCTATTTGTAATTTTCATAATTAGCCGTATAGCTCTCACAATCTACAACAACGCCCCCTTCATACCCCCCCTGCCATTTCCCTGAATGGTATCCTCCTCTTTAAAGATTAATTGGAGCCGGGATAAAACAAAATGGTTCCCAGGGGGTGGCACACGGTTTGTTATTCATGTGGGTCTGAAAACGGCAACAGTAAATCCTCTAAGTTGTTGTTAAGCTGGGGATATTACCATATGTGTGCCATTTCCATAGACTGACAGCTCCCTCTGGATCAACTGGGACCTATTGATCTCCTCGCACTCCATTTCAAGTTAATTGTGCTTGAAATGAGGTCCACACTCCCAGGCACACCTTGTGTCGGGGAAAAAGGTGGAGATTCATTTTTATTTGGCAGGATGTTGATATCAGAGCCATAGGATATGTTCCATATTTAGCTGGTGTTTATCCTGGAGAAGCCGTTTCTCTTTGCCGTGATTGGTTGAACTGGTCTAACGGATGATATGTTGGAGCGTACTTTAGTGGAGTGTTTTCTCCTCGACGGAGGGAGGATGACAACACAGAATGCAGCAGGACACCCACATTTCACATCCAGAGAAAAGACTGGAAACAGTGGCTTTAGTAAAATGAGATATCACCTTACTGGGTGATGTCAGTATAAAATGAGAAGGAGATGATTAGGAAGACACAAATGTAACCCTTGTTCTGTAAAATGGGAAAACAAATTTAGACAAAAGGTCTAATTGAACCGAAATTAAAGATTTTATGGGATGCTGCTGGCAGAGGTTTTATTGTTTGTGTGTGTGTGTGTGTGTGCATGTGTGTATATGTGGATTTGTGTGTGTGTGTTCCAGTGGCTGTGAGCAAATCCTGTGTGTGTGTGTTCTTGTGCCCATGCCTGTGTGTATGTTTGTGTGTGCGTGCCTCTGAGTGTGCATGCCTACGGGTGTTTATGGTTGCCTGCATGCACGCCTGTGTGTGAATGCCTGTGCATGAGCGTGTGCATCATTGCTGTCTGTGTAATGCGGCTGCAGGTCTGGCACCTGGGGTCCGGGCGTTATAATTCCCTGCAGAACGCACTGTTTCTCCAGTTTAACTACACCGAAAAACTCCATAAGTTTGGGATGCAAATGAGCATGTTACATTAAGTCACACCAGCTCATGCAGAGAGAGTCGGCTTTCTCACTAAGTGGCCTTCATTTTCCCTGATACACAAACAAGCAGACTCACAAACAAACGCCTGCATCGACTCATTTGTGGCGATGATAAAAATACAAATCCCAAATGGACTAAGATACAAAACGCTACTTACGGAAATGTTTGTTTTTCTTTCCAGCGTCTTATTCAGGATGATTCATCGTTAAAGAAAAGACAATCTCTTCTGTACAGTCTCCTGGCTATGATACAAGGACAGGTGTTGGAGGTGAAAACACGCCACATTTCTTTGTGTGTCTCTACTACGGTAGTGTACAGTATAATCCCTGTCATCATTGTGTGCAAATCAGATGGCTACCTGAGGATATGTACTGTATGTGTTTCTACCGCTCGCCCAACAGCTTGTCAGGAACAGGTTAAGGGGTACGATTTCTGAGGAATGAACCATATACAACCTCATTAGAGGGGCAAATAAGAGGCGGTAGAGAATATCGAGTTAAGCTCCATTACAGCCTGAATACTGCCCCTCTGTCTGATTATAGCTCTCCATCTCAAACTGCGGGATAATCCTGCGCTCATGGAACTCCTGTGGACACTTTTCTGGAGGAAAAAGGTTCAATCCTAAATGAAAATAAAATATCTGGCATCTCTAAACTAACTGTAATCCTAGCTGGGGTGGTTCCCATTACTCACCGTTATTAGGCCAGGAATGCAGACAATCACTCAAAATACCAAAATTTACCAAAAGTACCAACCACACCATCAGCAGCCCAACAAATACAATGTAACGATGGCTAGTGGAAACTATGCTCTTATTGTAAAACAAGATTGCAAAAGTCACTCAAAATCAAAATGTTAATTGATGAATAAACCTTCGATTTTTTTGACCTGTTCCATTCTTAGCTTACCCTGACACATTTAATAAAAAGGTGTGTGGCAAACATGAATTCAGAAATCACTCAAAATCCAAATCAGATAAATTTATTCAACGTCTTCATTCAAAGGAAGAAAACCCTGTGTTGTTTCTCTCTCAACTGTATCGGTCACATCCTCATCCCACCGCGACAAATACAATAAAAAGGTGTGTAATGGGGGACATTAGAGGGGCCCTATAGTGTACAAAGGCAGGATTTAATTTGCATGGCAGATTAGGACCACTGGTGAGACCAGCGCCTCGGGGGGCAAAGTCAACCTTTTTTGTTCCAATCTCTTTTATTCCCTTTATTAATAGGATCTGGTCGACTTCCAATCCATTAAATCCATTGAGTCAATATAATCTGATTTGAAATCCGGCATGAAAATGCTTAACCTGTGGCTAAGGGGTTCCATGCTGGGCTTTCTTTGCCCCGGCTTGTTTCCTGCTGTTAGGGGACTCTGTGGAAGGGGATGAAGCTGTATACTGGAGAACAGAGACACTGCTTCTGTTAAGGACCATATACCACCTCTGATCTCGCTTCTGAAGATGGATGAAACGGTGTTGTTTTTCCATTCGTCTATGTACTGTGAATTAATGCCATCATCCATCCATGGGCGTGTATAGTGAGGTATCATTACAGGCTAATTTTGTTAAATTCACAGTGGACACTGAATCATAGGGACAACAGTGTTGTGTTGTTTTATTCATCGACTGTTGTGTGGCACGTGTATGTGTGTGTGTGTGTGTGTGTGTGTGTGTGTGTGTGTGTGTGCGTGCGTGCGTGTGTGTCTCTCTCTGTGTGTGTTTGGTGCAATGCCCATGGTTCGCTTTTAAAGAAAAAGGAGGAGGGAGAGGAGGAGAACAGGGAGAAGCACTATTAGTATAACACACAAAATCAAAAGCATGGAATTTTCTCCTGGGCTCCCTATTTCAAATCCCTTAAAGGGGGCGGGAGTGGGTGAGAGAGGGTGACTTCAAGATAAAGATAGAGAGAGAGAGAGAGAGAGAGAGAGAGAGAGAGAGAGAGAGAGAGAGAGACTCAACACTGCTGGAGGCTTTCTGGTCTCTGCCCTCTGTGCACCGGTCTGGCTGGGGCCAAGTTACGCCTCAATGGTCTGGCTTTGCACACACACACACACACACACACACACACACACACACACACACACACACACACACACACACACACACACACACACACACACACACACACACACACACACACACACACAGCTGGGGTGGCCAGTTATTAGACAGAGAGAACAGAATACATGCTTTCACAAAATGCTTGCATTTATAAATATATTTACACAGCCTAAATCTCATCTGACAAGCCTAACCTATGGACACGGGAGGGCTATTTGCCTGACAGGTCAGAATTGTGGATGATATAAAGAAGGTGATTCACAATGAGGTAGATCTGGAGGAGACTGCGCACAACCAGAGACATTTTCATTATACCTCATTTTACAATTGCACACTTATTTTTTAAATGTGCTCACACTGAGATGTTGCCGTCAAAACCTGAGAAGAAAACAACCGCATATAATCTTGCCTTTCCACTTTGATACATGTATTAAAATCTTCAGTCTTATTCAATGCGCCCACAGGGCTTTTTCATATTCATATTAGCCAATGTAGTTTGCTTTCAATGCGATAGAGAAATTAATATTACCTGTAGTTTTAGAAAAAAAAAAACTGTGTTGTCAACCCTGACGTACATCGGCCACCCCTCCCCCACACACACACACACACACACACAAACACAAACACACACACACCTCCTACCTCCTGCATCTTATTATCGCGCGTGGTAACACCAGACGCAACAATGTTTTGCTAACAGTTCATGCATTACCACTCGGGGGAGGTCTTAGCATCGCGCCTCCCCGCCTCACCAGCACACGTAGGCCCGCTGTGGGTTGGCGGTGGGGGTTGGCGATGGGAGGGGGGCGGAGGCGGAGAAACACAAGACAACATAACGCCGCTGATCAGAGCTGTTGATCCCGCCTGTCTCTCTCACACAGACGCACACGGGGGCCCGGCTGACAGAAGTGAAGCGCTGGAGTGGGGCTCGGGCGAGAAGGCGCTGGATCCCGGGGATGTTGGTCCGTCGCTGGTTAGTTAAAACAGCTCCGCTCCCCTCAGCCCGTCTCTGGCCCCCACAGGTCATGTGTGCGGGTCCGCGGCTCTTGACAACCTCAATGGAGGCATTGAGGGGCCACACGCTAGCTGGAGCGCGGCGGCAGCTGGGAACAGGCGGTTTGTACCAGGATAGGCTGTGAGTTGCTTATCCGACACCGTACTCATACATGCATACACACACACACACACACACACACACACACACACACACACACACACACACACACACACACACACACACATATGGGCTTAGAACCACGCATGCATTCACTCGTACACGTCTATGTGCATACGCACTGGTGCACACACATACATGCATGCCAATGTACATAGTCAGCACAAACACATACAGACACACACACGTGCAAGCATGCACACAAACACACATACATGTACCTGTTCGGCACATGTACACACGCATTGACACACACACGTAAGGAAAACACACACACACACACACACACATGTTCAAAAGGTGCACACACAAACACACACGACTGTTGACTACCATGCAATATGTGTGTGTGTGTGTGTGTATGTGAAGTGAAGTTGAGATGTTGCTGTTTAATTTGTAAAACAGGGCTGAGAGGAGAAAGGGGGCCAGAGAGAGAAGGAGGCAATTAGAGGCTCTTCTTGCTGAGGACTTGACTGTGTTCCCGTTCAGCCTCACACAATGATTCATGTCAGAGGATTTGTCACCTTGCACAGGGGCCTTCACACTGAGCCTTTCACAACACGCACAATGGGGAGAAGTAGAAGGAGCGAGGGGGGGAGAAGGGCCCCTAAAAAAAAAAGACAACTCATAACAAAAAAAAAGTAAAACGCACAATCCTCCTGTGAGGATTTGGTTTGGTTTGGGTGGAGGAGGGGGGAGTTATATAACTCACCAATTATCAAAACACGTCTTCCTCGCCTGCAGTCCCCCTCCTCCGCCAGCGTCTGTTTGTAAGACTCACAGAATATCTTGCAGTGCCACTGAAGAGTGTATAATGCCTGTTGTGTGCCCACATGACTGGCCCAAACACTCCTTTCTGCCCCGTTGCTTCCCCACCACCACCACCAGACCATCCACTCCCCGACCAACACCACCACCGACCTCTCCCCCCCCCCAGGGCTGTATAATGGTGGTCTGGGGGGCTCTGGAGGCTCAGAGCAGGCCTCGCTATAACAAAGCCAGAGAGGTTTGTAGCAGAACGAACAGGAGAGTGCGTTTGCGAGCCACTTGCCAAAAACTAATTTCCAGCAGGAGAGAGAGAGAGAGGGGGCTTTTCTGTGGGACACAGTGGCAGCGGCATGACTGTTTAGGGGGTTTATATATCTCGGAGAGAGGGTGGGTGGAGGTGGACGGGAGAGGAGGGGGAACGGAGGGGATGGATGCATGGGTCTTGTGTGTGTGTGTCCAGAGAGTTGCCCGCACACGCACGAGACCAAGCTCACAAATTGCTGCTTTCCTGGAAAAAAATACAATTCTAAGTCAAGTTCAAAAAATGGGGTATATTTTTGTTGTTGCAATCAATTTTCGAACTTTTTTTCGTAACTTTATTTCACCACTACGCAAAGTTCTAAAATGGTAAAAAAAAAAATACACGTCATCAACTGACTTCTTTGTACTTTTCTTATTTGCTCTTCCGTCATCTATACTTTCTTGCTCAGACCCCCCTCAGTAATGTACCTGTTTACCTGTTGGGTGGTCTCGAGCCAGGCTAAACTAAAGCCCCCAGTCCCCGAAATCTAAGTGCAGAGTAGCCGCTAATCCGATTTCAGGAAACAGCCTACACCACCAGCACACCCCCCGCCTCCACACACACACACACACACTCTCTCTCTCTCTCTCCCCTTCCCCAACCCCAACACCACCCCTTCTCCAAGCTTCTCCCTCCCTCTCCACGGTCCCTCCTCCTCAGGCAGGGGGGGAGAGAGAAAGAGAGAGAGAGAGAGAGAGAGAGAGAGAGTGAGAGAGAGAGAGCAAGAGGGAGAGAGAGAAAGAGAGAGAGAGCAAGAGAGAGAGAGAGAGAGAGAGAGAGGTAGAGAGAGAGCGAGCAAGAGGGAGAGAGAGAGAGAGAGAGAGCAAGAGGGAGAGAGAGAGAGAAAGAGAGAGAGAGTGAGAGTGAGAGAGAGAGAGAGAGAGAGAGAGTGAGAGAGTGAGAGTGAGAGAGAGAGAGAGAGAGCGCAAGAGAGAGAGAGAGAGTGAGAGAGAGAGAGAGAGAGCGCAAGAGAGAGAGAGCGAGTGAGAGAGAGAGAGAGAGAGAGAGATGGAGACAGTGGCCAAGTTTGGGACGAAGAGGAAGTAACCGCCACAGGAAGTCAAAAATCTGTCTATCCGCATCCAAACCATTTCATTAATAAAACAAATACAAGTCTGGGGACCACAGAGTCACCCCCCCCCCACAGGCCAACTCGAGCCCTCTCTGGGACGCTGCTCAGGAGCCCAGGCATAAAGCGGTGTTTGATGGTGCAGGAGGGTGGGGTGGGTGGGGCTCGGGGGGGGGGGCTTATCTTGGCCTCTGAAAGTATGTGAGACATGCCAGCTAACAAAGGAGCGTCTCTGGGCCGGCTGGCCGGGGCCAGCGTATCCCTTTCACATCTCTATGGCTTCGCTTATTGGACAGACTCTGCGGTGGTTTTCAATGGCGGAGGTCTGCACCTGGGGAAGAGAGCGAGGGAAGGGGGCGAGAGACCACCGCAACACGGTGTATGGACCGAATGGATGTGTGTGTATATTTGGGCAAACCCACTGTTTTGATATAGAGTCTATGTGTTTTGTGGGGGCTTGTTCCTCATCGATGAAAAGGCATCGTTTTGAAAGACTTGTTTTGACTATTATATTGAGTCACCACGTACATAACAAGCAAACAAAATAATATGCCGATTTTGGTACTTCAAACCCAGTAAGAGAACGTGTTGTCTACTGCATTACCTGGACCAAGGGCTACAGCAGCCTGTATGTGTGTGAGAGAGAGGCGTGTGGACCATGAGTGAGGAGACTGGAGCATCGCTGCTCACCATGAGGAAAGTATGGCCTCCGCTGGCCAAACAGGAGCAGTACAACCCAGAAGAGGCCCAGCAGCAGAGCTCTGTCTGTGGGGAACAACCAGCCCGGGAGAAGACAAGCTCCACCAAAACTATATTTTTATATTACCCTCATTTTTCTCTTTCATTGATATTGAAGATTTGAGGGAATTAAGAAACATTTATTTTTAATTTATTTTTATATTAAATAGGAAGGCAGTTCCATGGAAGTCAGTGATAATACACTGTACACCAGGAAATCACACACACGCCCACACACAGGTTTACACACAAAGAAAAAAACGGACACACATATATGCACAGAAGCATATATACAAGCCAAAAACACTTGCTACTGTACCAGGAATACACGCACACACACACACACACACACACACACACACACACACACACACACACGCATAGAGACAAACACAGACACACACATATGGACACAAATAAACACGACGTACTTGATACTGTACACCAGGCAAAAAATACACATGCACACAACCACACACATGCATAGAAACAAACACACATCGAAAAACGTGATACTGTACACCAGGAAAACATACGCACACCCACACACACATACACCAGAAGACAGTAGCAGGACCAGTTACAATAATGTGAGGAAAGGCCAGACCAGAAAACACAAGGGGTGCACCAGTGAACCACCGGGTTTAGTATGGCCTAGACCAGTAACAATGGTGTCAGGCCAGGCGTGTGCGTGACACGGGGGGATTGGTGTCAGTGTGTCACAGATGATCCCTGGTGCTCCGGCAGCCAGAAGAGACCCTGAGGGCTCTGCTCGCTGGGAACACTCCATACGGCATCTGTCACACGCACACACACCCACACCAAAACGGATGGCTGGGTGTGTGTGTGTGTGTGTGTGTGTGTGTTGTTGTGTGCCTGTGTGTGTGCAGGTGGTTGGAGGTGTGTTTGTGATCTGGTTTGTGTGTGTATGGCTGCATTTATTTATGCAATTAGAAGCTTCTTTTTTTTATGTTATGTGTGTGTATGTCAGTGTGTGTGAGCGAGTTTGTGTCAGTAGTTTATTAGTTGCTTTTACGCGTGCGTGCATGATTATGTACAGTATACTGTGCGAGTCCACATCGCTGCTACACATTTCCAAAGCAAGAGAGTCCTCATGATGCTGATATTCCACCTGCTATTTCCTGCCTCCGAGTTCTATAGGCCTTCAAAGGGTCTTCTAGCTCTCTCTCACACACACACACACACACACACACGCACACACACACACACACACACACAAAAACCTGCACACACAAACAACCTGCCGTTACCATTCCCCACTTTAGATTGTTATAGCTGCCATTGTGGCTACCTGGCTGATTAGACCCAGTTCTTCAAAGGCCCTCTTGTGTGGGTTTATCTGTGCAGTGTTTACCGTGACAACAGGTCCCCCCCACCCCAGGACCACCACTCCTGTCACCGATGACCCTGGCTGGGGTGCGGACCGCCAGGGGTTGGAGGGCAGAATCACCGGCCACTAAGGACTGTGTGTGTGTGTGTGTGTGTGTGTGTGTGTGTGTGTGTGTGTGTGTGTGTGTGTGTGTGTGTGTGTGTGTGTGTGTGTGTGTGTGGGTGTGTGTGGGTGTGTGTGGGTGTCCAGGTGAACGCTTATACTGTCACACAAACAAAGGTAAACAAGAGGGACTTTGTCAAGGGGCTCAATCGTTTGGTCCCGGTTGTCATTGTGTCTCTTGTCCTCAGGTTACTTTAGCTTTACGACCGTAGTTGGGGGAGGAGGGGGGAGGGGGGATTATCTTGGGTGTATCGGCATGGCGGTGTGTGAAATCAATATTTTCTCTATTTTTTGGCTGCGGTGTAGAACGGAAGCCGTTGAGAGGCACGGGAAAAGGAGACTTCATTTGTGTTTTTTTTCCATTGTGGGTTTATCTAACCTTCATTTGTATTCTGGCCTCATGTTTGTGATTCGTCACCCGATGTTAAAGTGATATTGTGTCAGTCATGCCTTAGGAGCATAAGAAAATCCGGTCTGTATTGGTATTGATGTGGTGTATTTGTTTTCATAATTCACAATTTGAGCGAAAGATTCTTTGGGTGATTTTGATCTTAACTATAGGCGGGGGAAGTGTCAGAAAACCAGATAATGCTGTAGATAAACAGTGTCAATAAAGACACTGTCGATCCGACAATACAATTGGATTTGTTTCGATGGTTTGACGTGATTGGATATATCACGTAATTCACAAGCACACGCAGACACACACACACAGACAACTTTGCAAACACTTCACAAGGCTATCAACCTTGATAAACACTGACCCAGAAGAAGAGTCAACTTCCCTAACTGCTAAAGTGTGCTCAGTGTGTGTGTGCTCAGTGTGTGTGTGTGTGTGTGTGTCTGTGTGTATTAGGCAACTCTAAAAAGTCCTGCAGCAGCACTTCTGTAGTCTCTGTCCAGAGGATGCTCTCGAGAAGGAGACCAGGAGCTCCATCTGTATGTCTCCTCGACAACACACACACACACACACACACACACACACACACACACACACGTACACACACACACACACACACCGCTCCAGATTAGCTTGGTGTTCTTAGTGTCTGCTGGCCGGCTACGTGTCTTTCAGACGGTCTGGGAGGCCAACGGGGCCCTCGCTGAAAAGACTCACTCCCCATTAGCAGGAGGTGAATGGCCCTTCTGTGAGCAACTGTTCAGACGAGGAGGGAGGGGGTGAAAGAACCTCTCCACTTCCACTCCTCCTCCTCCTCCTCTCTTCTACTCCTACTTCAGTCCGATTAGGGAGCTGACTCTTGTGTCTGGAGGAGGTAAAATGTTTATATACCACGGGGCCGGGGAGAATAGCACTCAACGCCCGCAACTGGAACTGATGCCAGTGTGTGTATGTGTGTGTGTGTGTGTGTGTGTGTGTGTGTGTGTGTGTGTGTGTGTGTGTGTGTCCGAGAAAGTACAGCGGTCTAGCCTCTACGAGAGCAAATTGTCAACTGTTGAATGTGATGCTCATTCACAGAACCGATTTGATTAATGTGAACATGACAAACAATGATGAAGATCATATCATGATTGCAGGGATAGTTGAGTCTGTAGAAGAGAGCCTACTGTGAAATGAGGACTAGAAATGTTTCATCAATAAAGTTATTTAAGCACTTCAATACGGTTTCAACATATAGTCCGCTCAGGCTGCACTACTATAGTTAAACAAATTATTGAAATGAGTTGATTATCATTCATATATACCAATTTACTATCAGACACTTTTACCAAAAGCAACGTTTGCTAAAAAATACCAACAGGTAGGGTGTGGATATTGAGAATGAAACCAAGTACATTTTGGCTGGCAGGCATACAACCTTGGCTGCCACTACAATGGCAATCCTGCTATTTTCTTCAAAGTAAGAAACGCATTATAAAATATTTTTGCATCAAACTTTTATCCCTTTTTCTCATCCATTTTCTCCATGTGTTCTGTATGTGGGTACAGGTGGTAGTGTTATGAGGTGGTGGTGGTGGTGGTGGTGGTGGTGGAAGGGGGGTTAGTTACTTTACTGCTGGCTCATTGCTTCCTTGCCGGCTCCTGGCCTCTGCCTGCGTCTGAGTAAATACTACATGGTCGGTTAGCGGTTGAATCCAGGCAGACGTGAGGTGTCTGCAGCCCCAGTACACACCCACTGGAGCCTGCTGCTCTATACCTGGTCCACAGCCTATAGCTGTGCTGCCTGGAAGCCCATGCTTCAGTCTCTCTGTCTCTGTCTGTCTATATATCTGCCTATCTCTCTCTTTCTGCCTTTCTGTGTCTCCATCTCTGCATGTCTATATGAATCTATACTACTGTGTGTGTGTGTGTGTGTGTGTGTGTGTGTGTGTGTGTGTGTGTGTGTGTGTGCTTGTCTGACGTGTGTATTTGTTAAAAAACTAAAATAAGAGATTCAGCATACCTTAATTGTGTCCTTGGGAATAAGGTACACCTAAAATAAATCGGACAAAATGTCCTTCTAAATATCAATAACTATCAAAAAACAAATGCAACAGCCATCGTAATCACCCTTCTGGAGTTTAACAAAACTTTGAAGCAGGCAACTGGACGAGGTGAACGGTGTAAACAAAGGACCTGGACGAGAGGCGGTTTGTTTGCCAGGGAGCCGGCGGGTGGGAACACAATAGCTCTCCTTTCAAAGAGCGGTAACCGTAGCCGCTAATAAAGTCACTGGCTGCAAATAAAGAGCCAGAGCAAAGCAGCACAGGTTATGAGATACTGCAGCAATAACAAGCCTCCAACAGACACACACGACACATATATGATGTGGATTATTACGCTCCCCAAAATAACATTAAAAATAATAAAACAGTAAAACTGTTTTACTGTCTTACGTTTTGTTGTGTATTTCTTGTGTAAGTTATTTGAGGTAATATTATGATGTGTTTTATGTTTCGTTATGTTTTATGTATTGTTGTTTTGTTATATTTGTTATGTTGTGCTGTATGATTTTTACATTACATTACTTCTCAGATAGGCCTAATGTGAATGAGTCAAACTTTCCATGATGTTGAAAAACCATTGTAAGACTATAATCCTCGACACCAATTATGAAAGTCAGGAGCAGTCTTTCAAACAATGGGTAATGACATGGATTATTCAGAAACATTTGAGGAAACCAAAAATCCAATTGGGGAGAATACTACTACCAGGGATAAGCCTACTGTAAAAGATGGATGATCCGCGTTTATGAGCTTTTAAGTAGGCTACTGCAGCTAAATACTCAACAATGTAAATGTGGTTTATTATAATAGGCCTACATCATATTATATATTATACAAACCGGGCAATGTATTCAAACCTGCAATTCATCTGGGCTCAAAAGAGACCTAAAAGGTATAAGTAAAAAGTAAAAGAATGACGTAAATTAACCAGCATCTTCCCGGACACGTTAACACCTGTTTTATTAGTTACCTCACCAGCACCAGTCCAAAGTTTAAGCATCACGCGACTGTGGAGGCCCTCCCCTCCCCCGTGGCTTAGGGTTGCGACCCCGGCTCTTTATTTTCCCCGGAGCTGTTGGCTTAATGAAGTAACAACAAACCCGGCCCAGGGCTCATTTGGAGTGGCACTTCCTGGCCCCTCTTGTCTGCCCTGCGACGGCGCATTTCATTTCCTCCTTATCTGCCGCGGTCATTTGGTTTTCCGCCTGGACGCGCATCACCCAAGCGACATTGCACGTCGAAAATAATAATGAAACTTTTGTTAATGTCATTAATAAGCAGGTCTAGGACGCGGATCTTAACGCGGATAACGTTTTTTTTTTTGTGCGATGGCATGATGTGCCACTTGGGTGTGGCGCGGATTAGTGAGACGTGACGTTTGAGATTTTCTCGTCTGCGTAAATGTTGGAGGATGCATGGTTGTGACAGTTGAGACATGGACTCCAAATTGAATTACGTCGATTTATAAAAATAAATAAATATCCACAATTTCAAACGTTTCACAAACACAAAGGCATAGAGCCTTAGCCGTATACCTTTCCTTGGCCATATACAATTAAAGTAAAAACGTTTAGAATAAATATTTAGGCCTATTCTATACAATACGTCTACACAGAAATATAGTAATAAACATATACACACACAGACACACACACACACAAACACACACACACACACATACAAAAATCAAAGGTCTATGTGGGCTATTCATAAAAATATATGTAATGGGCGTGGACAAACAATAGTGTTATACCACTTCCACAGCATGGATTACAACAGAAAAAATACACAACAACCACATTAACACTTATCGACCTATGGGTGCTGCTGTGATTCCTTCTTCATTGAGGGCTCCTCATTCACTCGGTCTACAACTCTGAATGGACACCCTCAGCGACCTACCTCTCCATTGATGGAAAGGAAGGAAATCAGGGGCCGGGAGAGGTGGAGGAGGAGGGGGGGGTGATGTTTAAAAAATGTTTTAGAGACCGACAGACAGACAGACACTCTCTCTGCTAGGATGGGTAACCCAGGGTTCATTTTCCCTTTGTGTGGCCCTCGGCTTACGGGGCCAAATGCCAGCAGGCTTACCTCCACACTGTCTGTCCCTGTGTGTCCCTCTGTCCCTCTCCACACAGTAATTAGTCGGATCTTAATGGGGGGGGGGGGGTTATTAGTGTCAGAAGGAAGCTTTAAACGTCACTTTAATTAAGGGGGATTCGGCACAGACACCTTGTGTGGCGGTGGCACCCGCTTTGTAAAACCCTTGTTTGGGCACAACAGGGATGGGGGGACGAGGAGGTGTGGTGGAGGCCGTTAGGAGCTGGGAGAGAGGAGAGTAAAGGAGGGCATCGTTTTGGAAGAGGAAGGCCCTCCAGACCCCAGCGTGGTCAGCCACAGAATAGACGGTCTGACCCTTGTTGAGAATCACGATGACAGCAATTATCTGGGAGATATTCCCCTGGTGTGAGGAGCAACATCACATCGCCTCATAGAGAATAAAGGAAGAAAGAATACAATGCCGGCTAAGCTAACTGCCAATGTCAACCTGGTCCATTCATAAAAGAAAACGTCACTATTTATTTAAAGAAAGAATATATAGTTCGGGTGGGGGGAGGGTTAATTTATTTTGCAGCATATCCGATGGGCATTCATGCAGAATATAAAATCCTAGTTTATTTCCTGCTTGGTTACCCAGCATCCGGCCCCGGTCCCCTTCACAAAGGGCCACTCTAATGTTGCCATTAGTTATGCTCTTCTGGTGCCCAAAAGATTGATCCCGGGGCCCCTGGAGCCAATAGATGTGTACATGAATGTTGGAGAGAGATAACATGCTATGGACCAGATAGCAACCAACCTCACACACCATGCCCCTCCCCTTCAAAAAATACAAGTTGAATAATTGGTAATAATGGTTAAAAAAAATTCCCAACAAATTCAGAAGCTGAGCTTTCTCAGACAAGTATATCATTTATCAAAAATAAAAAATACTATTGACATGCGCTTTGTTTTAGTTCTATGTGTTTGTACCAAGTATGTGAACCTCCAGTTAATTGAAGGAATACCATCCCATGAAGGATTGATTCAGGTGAAATAAAAACAATCAATGCAAATGTATAAGGTAGGCTCAAAAAACAAAAAAACCTAGCAGTTTGTTTTCGCTCAACACACACACACCCACAACTAAATATCTTCACACAAACTCTAAAACAATAACACACCTCCCGGGGTTTCGCCTTGCACAACAAAATAACACAAACTACCCAAAATCCATAAAGCCCAAAGTAAAATAACTAATAACCTATAACATACCCCATAGAGACCACACAGCAGCTAAAGTATACATTCAGCAAACAAAATCAAAGTCCCCCGCTCGTCCACAGACATGCTTTCACTCATATAAAGGCTGAGACTCCCACAAAGCACTGCAGCGTGGGGAGGAGCAGTGCACAAAGACCATCTGATAATGCGGGACCCAGGGGGGGGCAAACGACGCTCGCTGGGACCCCCGGGGTGGTTTAGGAAGCAGATAACATACAGGACCAGGTTATCAGGCTGTTTATGAGGTGCCACTGGCCCCTCCGCACGCACGCACGCACACACACGCACACACACACACACACACACACATGCACACACACACACACACACACACACCTGTCCCAACGTAGAGAAGAGACAACCGCTCACGTACGCTTAATGCAAAGAAGACAGTCAAATACTTCCTTTGCGGCCGTAGTCTGATGGTTATGCATATAAAGGTTTGTGATTTATACGTTGAGACATGTTATGATCACAGTGACATGATAACATAATGCATTAACTTTTAGATATTAATGTACTTTTAACGTCCATCTAAAAGTACATTTATGTTATCATACATTAGGGTCAAAAGTACATTTGTTATACAGACTAGAAGTACATTGATGTATAGGCATCACATGTATTTGAGTATATAAAAGATATAAAATATAAAAGATAATTCATATTTATTTCTAACAATAGTATGTGGTTTTGTCTGGGAAAGAATATTTACAGGGACTGGGCTGATGTAGTGGTATATTGTTATGATTATATGCAACATAAATTCCCTCTACCGCAAAACTAAATAAAAACTGCCTCATGCTAGATCCACCATAGGCATAGTGTTTGTTGCCGTGCTATGTTGCTCAGACTTTATAGACCCTATACAAGTCGATGACGGCCTGAACACTTTTATGAGTGAGTGAGTCGAGAGAATGTCTCTCGCCCAGCACTGCCAAGCATCTCCCCTCCTCTGTGTGTGTGTGTGTGTGTGTGTGTGTGTGTATGTGTGTGTACATGTGTGTGTGTTTGTGTGTCTCTCCGATCAAGAGAAAACAAGAGAAAACAAGTGTTCGCAGTGAGGCCCTGGTGACCCTTAGAGAGTATATCAGGACTGAGCTGATATTTATCATCTGACTGCTCTGTATCGAAAGTTTTACAAGAGCAAACCTGTTTTTCTCCAATCTGTGACTCTTAAAAGAAATCACTGAGAGATATATGCTTAAGCGCCTTTGGTATGTTTGTGTCAGTTTGAATAAGTGAGACGGAAATTTCGTTGTACATTTTGACAATTAATAGATTTTTGCGTGTGTATGTGTGTGTTAAATATTTGACAATATGCTTCTTATCAATGGATTTCTTTAACATTTCTTCACATTTTCGAACAAACCAAAAGATGCTAGACGATTTCTCTCACTGAGCAAGAGAATTTCTTGTGTGTTTTGTGTACTGTTGACTGCGGCAGACGATGTTGTGCAGAAGTGAGGAGGACTCCGGTGAAGAGTCTGACTAAGATGAATGTGTGTTGACCCGGAGGTACGTAGCAGTGACTTGCCTCGCGGCGCTACAACAGAAACCCTCTCTCCAGAGCTTCCTGTGCACCCAGGCAAGGACACACACACACACACACACACACACACACACCGAATAGTAGAAAACAATAGACACAACCAAATGATTGTATGAAAAGTTATTCTCTTAATAATTATTCAGTAAATGACTCAGGTTTACAGTATATTTCCCTGGGCTAATACTAAGGATTTGTTTACAGCAGTTAATTTCAACACAAAATGTAGTATTTATATCTGTATATCTATACCACCAATTACAGCTAATTCATCTTTCCATTAGCCATAATATTTTAAATATATATTTTTTAAGACTTAAGATTGTGTGTAACTGTCTAACTAGATTTATCCGTCTATGGCTCCAATACACTGCACGCCTTAAATGATCATGTCTCTTTCCTTACTGGTCCAATAAAATGCAATCCCAAAACAACTGTTCCAGCGTCTTTGTGGTAATTTGAATGAAACAAACTAAACAGAACACCCTTCAATGGCACACCCTTAATCCGCACAGAGTAAATGCTCACTTTGAATAACAACAATAAAACCACCCTTAAATCACATGAATACCAGCCAAATTGTGGACACAAATTGTGAAAAGTATGTTTTCTTTTCATATTCGTATCATTATTCTTTCACCCAAGGAAATAATCAAAACAAATGACATTCTGTGTGCAAAAGAAGAGACATGAGAGAGCCCAGGATGGAAAAAAAACGAGGAAAAAAGGAAAGCCATTTTCACAACAGATGTTTCTACAGAGGGGGGTCTCCTCTCTGCTGAGCAGTCTCACACATGAGGGACCCCCAAAAGCTTCACGGAAACGTCCAGAAAACCAACATGTAAATTTGTAACTGCCACGTCTCAAACTGCTAGGCTTAATTATTTCTTTTTGTGTCGTTTTCGTTTTTTTCTGTAAGCTAAACGTGAGCTAAACAGGTGGTTACCCAGAATTTTCTTTGTACATATATGTGTTAATACACCGTTTCAAACAGCCAGATACGCCGTGACATCGACTTTAACAAAAGCAAGTCTAACATAACAAACAAACAAACTAACAAACAAACAAACAAAAAAGGGCGACATCATTATCTGTTATCATAAAATGATAAGTCTTTATCGATCCACAAAAGCTGTACTATTGACAACAAGACGGAGTATGTCGGAGGAGCAATACATCATTTTTCCCTCCTGGCCTTGGTTCACTTCAACACTTCAGGTGGGGGGGATTAGGGAGGTGGTGTGTGTATATAATAACGTGTTGTTCTTTATTCACCCCCCCCCCCAGATCAATGGTAACGCGAGGAGGCCACACAAGATGGATGCCATGGTGAGGTTAACCTATCGACTGCAGAACAGAGACACACTGACCGAGACGACATTCACTCACTCCACTGCTGCCATTGTACTGCAGCGGGTTCGAGAAGCAACAACAACAACTTGATTTAGGAAAAAACTTATTCAAGGCAAGTTTATTTATCATGCACCCTTCCAAAAACAGAAGCCAGTCATTGTTTTACAAAGGCCGGAAACAATTAAAAACATTTAAAAGGACAATCATCATTAAAATGTCTGAAACATTTTCTAAAGTACAGTAATTGAATTGAGTTGTACCTTGTATTTAATAAAGCCAGAGCGTTTCTCTCACCGTTTTTTGTTAGTGGGGTTACATACCAGGATACTCCGTGGACCGGAGGTCCGGCAATGTACTCACATGAACCCCTTGGCTGGTCAGGGAGCCGGACGGGTGGTGGAGGAGGAGGAGGTGGAGGTGGAGGAGGAGGAGGAGGTGGAGGAGGAGGAGGTGGAGGAGGTGGCGGAGGAGGAGGTGAAGGGCCACTCCAGGCAGCCTGGGGGACAACATCCTGGAGACATGAGCACAGGAGGCAGACGGCGGGGCAGGCTCCCTCTCTCTCTCGCTCTGTCCCCGACACAGGTGGCCCGGATCCGGATCAGATCCGCCTGGCCCAGGGACCCCGAGCCAAGCCCCGACACCCGCTCCCCGTGCCCGTCCCCAGATGTCACTTATGTCCAGCACTTTGCCGCTTCTTTCCCCTTTTAGAAAGGAAAACAGGATGCCATTAGCAAGGTGTCAAACTGAAAACGAGGTCTAAAAGTTATAGGTAATATAATGAAATGAATTAGTTCAAACATATGTAAATTCATGGGTCCAGCTTTTTCATGCTCTAATTCATGGTAAAGCTATAGAATATGTACACAATGGGGGAGGGTAATTAAGTGACAATGAATCTGAAATTAAATGTACACTTGTGGCGAGGGGAGATGGGTACCTTAAAGTCTGACACTTGATCAAATCTATCTTATGATTGCAAATTAGAAAATTCGCACTAATTCAACTTTACTGTGCATGATTTCATTTAATTATTGCATCTTTTGTGATTTTTTTTGACAAATGCGCGAAGTATTAATTTTTTGTTTGGAATAAACGAAATGTCTTCTGCGCATAAAGACCAAATTATACGCTGTTTCCGTCTTTGCTGCACAGGTAATTCAATTGAATATATCTCATAATTATTTTCCTTTCTTTTGTGGATGCAGTACTACACATTCATTAAGAGAATATAATGAGAGTCTAAATACGAAGTCACTCTGCATGAACTGCACATTGAACATTCATAGAACAATTACACAACTGTTCCAACAGACAGTTTTGAATATTAGTGTCTAAAGTTGGGTAAAGGGGAAACCAATTTGGCAGTAGCCTATTCACGCAGTATTTCACGACTGATGAGAAAAGGAACATTTATCTATTTTTTTCCCACCCCCTCCATCCTTTTGTCTCTGAAAAAAAACAGAAATCTGCGCCGTCAGTACAATGACCATATTATCCATCCTTAGTGGACATTGTGGCAGGACCACCTTGATGATATAGTTGACTTTGTATGAGATTAAAGGTTACCATTCCTCTCTCTCCCCTTTATGTTAATATAGCCTTTAGACCATTTTTATTTTATTCATCCAAAGGAAAGTGTTTCTATCATTCTTAAAATAAGAACATACATTAAAACTAGAAACCAATTCTACCCCTTAATAGACAAATGCCTTATTTGGAAATCCCTTGTTTGAATAAAGCGTATACATGTAAAACGCCTAATATTGAGTCTAATGTTTATAATTATCACACTCTGCTTTCTATAATGGGATTTTTTTTTATCATAAGTATGATTAATTGCTTTCAATTGTTTGAATGCTTTGAAGCATAAAAATGCAATCAATTTCATTTTTTATCCTTGTTTCATCATATTAGCACTGTTTTTTCATAAGAAAGTTTAAACAACCAAACATGTGTTGTTATTTGTATAATATGATTTATAGAATATATGCACATGCCAGAAATGAATACACAGTGACCCTAAATGCTGTTGAATATGGCCATGCTCCTAAAACATATTATATTAGGAATGGATGTGTTCTTTAATACCATGTGCATTTGAACATCTTATATATTTTTCTTCTGCCTCACAAATTTCATTATAGGGGGGAGGTGGGTCTTTTTGTTCTCTCTTTTTTACAAAATGTGATGGTGGAGAAAGTTCTCTTGTGGGTCTTTGAGCATGCTGGTTCTCTGAAGGTAAATTGGTAGAGCAAGGACATTAAATGCTTTGGACAAAACCCATCCATTTATTAAGGTATACTTTATTATTATTCACACACACACACCTTAATTTTTTGAACCGTTTATTCAGTTAATTTTAGGAGTTGAATTATATATTCTTTAATATATATTTTATTTTCTCTAGCTCTCTAGCTGACACATTGTTCATAATTCAGATGCACTTAAAACAGAGTACGTTGAACTTCAAACTTAAAATCGTCTATTGAAATACAACGCAATCACACAAAATATCACACTCATGTTCCATATATCGTCGGCATGCAAATGAAGTTCAATATCTGTCTGTGCTACTTTTGTGTTTGTGCTACTTTAATTTGTGAGAATATGTCCCACGACTTTGTTGCTTGCCTGATTACGGTTGGTTATGCTGCATTTGGATAAATTATATGCATCTCAAATAGTAGGTCTTAACAATAACATCGTATATTGGCTAAATATTTTGAATACCATTTGGATCTACCCATAAGCAAACATCGTGCTGTTTCTAGGAGCATGCAGCTAATCTCTATGACCACCCCCTGGGAAGACCACAAGACTTGGCCAACAATGACTCAATGCCGCCATCTAGCGTTCACCATATTTGTAGTAAAGATAAAAAGGGACATTTTAGAAATGACACTAAATCGTTAAACCTAACATTATATATTAATTTGATCATATTTCGACAGGGTGCGATATGAGATTTGTAAATTTGTGTGAAAAAGAAAAGTGGTACCTGTGATATTTCGTGCGTAGAAAACGTAAGCACCAATATGACGTTACACGAAAACCTGTGTACGGTTCAACCTAGAAGCTGCTGCCATTCGCATTAAGCATTTTTCAAACAAACCCAGCTAAAACTAGACAAAATGACCTACATCAAAGTATAAGGCACGTAGACCTACAATGCATTGGTTACCTTTATGGAAACATATATATTAAATGCAACAGCAGGTCAGTCTGTTGCGCGTGAACCCGCCCCCACCCTCGTGAAAGAGCGTGACTTCAGAGTTGAAACAGAGTTCAGCCAAGTTTACAAAGCCTCTTTTATCAGCGGCTTGGACCATATTTCAGTCAGAAACCAGATGAACTACCGCGGCGGGCGACAGATAATGTCAGGAAACAATTGGGCAGGAATGAATCATTCATATGTATACATATCTGATATAATACCAACACGGTCTGGCGGTAAGTTAGACCTGCTGGGATCTAATGACCTCACTGATGTTGCCTCAGATAACACCGAGCCGATCAACTATGCATGAATCTGTCTACACATGTGGGATTTCGCTACTCACCCACTTCTGTGTAGGTTTACAGGCAGGATTTTTTTTTTTTTAAAGGTTCAACAGTATGGGAGCATTACGGTGGCTGTGTGGACGCTGACTGCGCGTGAGGTGCATCTCAGTATATTGATGCACGAGCGTGTGTTTAAAAGGACCAGAAGTGACGTATGAATGTTTTGAACCACCCGGGCGGAAGAAACGGCTCAACGCTGAACGTCGCTGTTGAACGCTGCCAACATAAAAAAAAACATATCTGGAAAACCTATTTTAATGACCCTTGCACTTTATTCACAGTAAGTGTCCAATATGTTACAGCCGATAAGAGGGAGAAATGAACGCAAAATAAGAAAAGGCATCTTGTGTAGCATGTCGTGCACCAGCCTCGCTGCAGCGTCTCTCTCTACGTCTTCACGCAGATCAGACAGCGTCCATGCTTCTATTGATCATTATCCTGTTCAGCCAGATAAACAAATACATTTTAGATAGGCGAAGCAGTTCACCAGACAAATTGCCCAAACGCTGGGAGAGGGGGGCTTCTGAGCCTGCTGCTAACATGTTAGCCTGTAAGCTCATTTATAACGTGTAACTACATAATGGCCAATCTTGTCGTGGTCGCTTGCTCTTGCCTTGACATGTTTAATGACACACCGAGCCAATCTGCGTTAGGACATCTAACGTCACTGTTATGAACCATAACCTTTGATGACTCCATGTGTCCCTTTTCGTCGATCCGTGAATCGTTGTACTGTGGGGTCGTGCACGATTACCAAACCCCTCTGGTTTTGTAACATGCAACATGCCCGCTGGCGTTGCTATATTTGTTCTTCAACTGAAAGCTGGTGCATGGCTAATCGTGGGAATGTGCGCCTTCCCTATCACTCCGTTGATGTCTGAGACTGAGAGTTTATGTAGCAACTTGTTTTGAATAATCTTCTCGTACTTCTAGCTAAGGAGACATGGACCTCCATAAAATTATCCATGATGCTCTCCACGAGTTCATCCAGACGTTCATCCCCGATGCAGATCTCAGGTGAGAACTAAATTAATTAATACTTAGTATTTTAGTGGATTGAACATAATTGAACATGCAGTGATTACTTTGAGATGCGTTTAATTCATGAGCAGGTGGGGTAGACAGGCTTCTAGACCAATAACTTTCAGTCAACTACCCTAACCACTAGAAAATTCTACCCCATTATATATAAGCTGTCTGAACCCCACATTATCCCATGAATGTATACACAGCAGGCGGCTTTTTAATCTTTCATTTTTTGAACCGTTTTTGTGATGAACACATTATGAAAACTCTTTTGCATATAAACTACCAATATTGTTACTTTAACCTTGATGAGTAGCTACTTTCATTTATTTTTAGCTCATTGGACGAGTTTCTCCTCTCCTACATAACCGGAGTGTTGGAGGACCTCGGCTCCCAGGAGAGTGTGGAAGAGAACTTCGACATTGAAGTCTTCACTGAAATGCTTGAAGCTTACATACCTGGGTTTGCTGAGATCGACAGGTAAAGATACACTTCTGGATATGTTTGACTATAGTCACATCATAGTATGACCTGGTCGCTAGCAGAGACTGGCCAGTATGACAAAAACTGCACCCGAGGCTTAAGGATCTTTGTATATCGGATAGATTATACTAGACATTATATTTTTTATTCCTGTTCTTTAAATGTGGCTCATACTTTCACCATTGTTTTTCCCTTGACAGCGTCAAAGTCTGCGAAATGATGTTTATTTTGGCCTCAAAATTAGCAGCTGCTCGGAGCACGGGTATGTGCTGTATCTTTTATAACGGTATTAGTGGAATTGGTATCCGCATCAATTTCAAGCTTGTTACTTAAACAAGGACATTTATTTATAGAAAAATATAAAGGTCATAGCCAAATGTATGTTATAAACTCATGCTTAATAATATATATGTCTGGTATCTTATTAACCACAGAAAATAATAGTGCTCCAGCGACGACGCATGACATGCCTTCGTTACCCAATGCCTTGGCTGAGGAAGCGCCACCGGGGAGGGGGACAGAGTGCCCTGAAACACCGACAGAGGGCGCCACTGCCAAAGTAAAAGTTATTCATTGTTGATTATCATGCTCCTAGACAAAGACGGAAAACGCTGTTTGCAAAGTTACACATTTAGACCCCAAACACCTTTTACCGTCAAAATAGATCAGCATTCTATCTGTATTTTTATTAAATTTTTAATTCCCCTGGCAGAGTCCAATGTCGGGTTGGGAGGCAGAGGAGCAGCACCTACTGGAGATGTTCCCCAAGTGTGGCCTGTCGGAGGCCCGCAGCGCCCTGTCCATCGCCAGGGGGGACATGGAGGAGGCCGTGCGGCTCATCATCGAGGGAGACGTCAAGCTGAGCTCCTCCCCGCTCAATGTGAGCTCCGGCCGCCGCCAGGCCAACGACCACCACGACGGTTTGATGGTTCCGCCGCGACATGCGTGTCATTAACCCGGTCGATCTTTTCACCTCTAGATAAACCAGGGGAAGAATGGCTCTGCCGTGGCGGACCAGAAGCTGAAGGAGACCATTCTGGAAAAGTGAGTTAAGTTTAAGTGTGTTTGTGTCGCCAATTTATGTAAATTCCTTGCCGATCTCCTCCATTTTCTGACTCTCTACACAACAATAGACTTTGAACACATTGTTTTCCGATCTGTATTCATTTTCTGTTTGAAACATTTACCCTGTTCCAGCCCTTATTTATTATATATCTTTGCTTGAAGTCTTTGACCAAAAGAACAAAAAGAAGTGACTCACGCTGTCCCCACAACGTTAGTAATGAGTTAGGTGCTTGAGTCTAGGTTTACTTTACATAAGGCTTATCCAGGTTTCTGTTTCAAGGTACATGCTGGTAGACCGAGAGGAGGACAAGACCACACACCGGCCGGTCGCTCCAAAAGATGCAAGTCCTGCTCCTTCCTTTTACACTACAATTCATCCAGTTCATTCACTGTATCACGCCTCACATGACCCTCTCCACTGCAGGCCCCAAAGAAGTTGGTGCGCTACCATGGCAACCAGGTGGTGACGACAAAGGGGGAGCGGTATCAGATGGTGAAGAAAGAGGAGACGGATGACATGAAGAAGACGTACGTCAGCATAAAACCCGCGCGCAAATACAGGTTCCATTGATGACTTGCCATGCCTTCAGAGAGCAGCTATCCACGTTGTTTACATGGGTTTTTTTTTTTTCAATGGTGTTTAATTGGCTATCACCTGAACTGGCTAGATAATTCCCAAAGTAAAGGAATATGCTTTTGTGTCTGGTTTTATAATCGTTTTTTTTTTACATTGCCATACACTGCCTTGGTTCATCTCAGTTATTTTGTTTTAGTTTTATAATGGTAACACTATTCACAGACCGTAGTTGTGTAACTGTTTTGTGTGGTGTTTTTTGGTTGCGTCTTTTGCTTTTGGAAACAGTGGCATTTTAAACACTAACAACTGATTATTTTTGCCATCTACGCCGGTCTGACACTGCACTAACTTAAGGTTGTTTAGTTCCATTGGAATTGTTCTTTTAACAGGAAATTGTGGTAAACAATGAATTCATATGTGTATAAATATCTTTATATCACAATAAGTTTCAATATGTGGTGACGTCTTGGATAGATCTCAATGAAATTGCTTATTCCCTTTTGTTTCAATCATTGAATTCATATGAAAGCTAAGGACAAGCATTTGCCATTTTAGTACTATAATAAAATAGTGATGTTCAATCGAAAACATCTTTATTTTTATATTAAGGTCTAGATTTGCTAACTTAGATTCATTGTGACCGGTCTTTCTGCAACATTTTGGATTTTATTAGGGAATTTCTTGATATTTTCTGTGACAATTGAACTCCTTTTAGTTGTTACAGTAACATAGGATTGTGTCAATGAATTTGTCCTTACTTTTATGAATTATACTGTTAATGTACAACAGTATACTTGTCACATATACAATCATTTATAGTGTTAATGTGGTGGTAAAAAAATAGATACCTAAAGTTTTGAGTTGACCTATACGTATACAAACAAGTATTGCAATTTTGCTATTAATATGTCCGGTCTGACAAAGCATTTAGTAATATTGTGTCATCGTGAACGAAGCTATCAATCATTGAAACCCTAAAGGTGTTTTACAATGTACTGTTATTTATAAGAAATAAAAGCTAGATTTTGGAGATCATAATTTGTGTTGCTTTTCACTATATTTCTATCAGCAATTAACATCCGTAGCTTTGGTGCTTGGTATTGAGGAAGTTTATTGAGGAACAAGGTAAACAATATTCCAAAACGGTAGTTCCGTCCATCAACAAGAGTATATTGAGGTACTTTCCTCATTTTGATAACGATAAAGCTTATTTCCTTTTTTCTTCATTTGACAACTTGATGCATTTTGTAAAGTAGAATCAGTAAGTTAAATATTGGTCTAGTAAACCTGCCTTGAAAACAAATGAACAAGTGCAACCAGGGTAACAGAGCAGAGGAACAGCTTTCTAAATAGTCAGTACAATCAGTTTGGCACATATTTAAATTATCTCCTACCATACACGTTTCAGTCCTTTTATTTTAGAGAGCTCTAAATGTATCTAGGACGCTTAAGGACACTCATGGTTACTATCAAAACTGTAAATAAGGTTTTTTTGAGATTTTTGATTAATTTGTATTCTCAAATGTTGCGAGCCTATGTATTGACAAATATGGCATTCTGGAAATCAATGCTATGGACATCTACTAAACAAAATATCTAGAGTAATTACTTTGTGACTAGAGCTGAACATCATTGGCAAATACAAATATCAAATATCTGTCAACCAATATCTTGATATAACCTGTTTCAAGTTTTTGTAATAACTATACTAAAATAAAATCTAAAACTCTTAACTGATGTTGATATGCAGACCAATCAATGTTCTCAGACTCCGCCAGAACCTTTTAAAGAGATAAGAAAACTGGATCACTATGTCAAAAGAAGCGAGAGGCTATGGGGAATATAGGGCTATGGCTTCACCGATGTCTCACCACCCACCATTCCAAATAGGTTGTCAGCTCAATATTAACTCTATTTTAAATTTGAAGAATGGGGTTGTATTTGCAATTCAACAGATTAAATTCTGTGTGCCACTAGCAAACTAAAATGAAAGTTAACACAATGAGTCAATGAACGCTCTTAGAAATATAAACCAAAAGGCATAAACAAGCCAACCACTGAAAATCAATAGTCAAATGTTTTTCTTGGCCTAGCACTCCCAAAAAAAATTAACAAAAAAAAATGCTAATTGGAAGCCATACATACAGAGAAGGTGTCTTTCAAGCAGTCGCTGTCAAATAAATTATTATTCACAAAATCAGGAAAAGGACTGCCACTTTCACATACACACACACACACACACAAACAAACACACACACCTTGCGAATGTACATATTAGAAGTGCAGTTCAAACACCCTCAGCTTAAGGAATACATTGCGATTAAAGACGTGTGGAACCTCAAAAATTTCCATCTCACACCTAATGAACTCCAAATCAGATACAAACCAATCATGGTCAAACGCGTTCAAATAAAAAGGTGCCTCGAAACCAAACACTTTAGCAATCAGACCACCTAGCATCCGACCCTCACCTTGAAGCGTTAGTGGTGAGGTAAACAGGATATTCATTCAGTCCAATTTGGCATGCTTCAGTCAGGAGTGGGTCTTTTCTCAAAGCAAACACTGACTCACACAAAAGGCCTCTGGCCAGGCCTGTACTGAAAGCGTGCTGAGTCAGAGCCTTGGTGTTCTGAAAAGAGAACCGAATGTCCAAAGGGTGTGTCCTACGGCAGGCAGACCAATTCCAGTGGTTTCAACGTGGTGTAAGGGAGGCGCCCTATTGCCATGCAGTGGTAGCTTCAATGTTAAGAATGCACCAGAGGTGCAAAAAAAACCTTGTTTCTCAATCACACGCGTGTGCGTGTGCGCACACACACACAAACACACACACACACACACACAATTGTTCTCTTTCACACTAAAACATTTTCAGCAGCAGTCTGAAAAGCGTTTCTGTACTGCGTCGTTCTAACTTGAGCCCTGGTCGTAACGCCCCCTCCTCATCAGGTTCAGTAAGGGTCCAACCTAGAAGAAAAAATCGTTCTTTGGACATCTACAAAGCAAGAATCGTAATATCCACTATATATATATACACATATACCCCTATGTAAAAAGCATACTGTATCTCTTTCTTGGTTACTAAATCAGGCTTCAGGATATATATTCTCGTTGTAATTAGGTTGGGGGGAAGGGGCAGCATCCCGCCGGGTCTGAAGGCACGCTCAGTCCCAAGACATGGCCTACATGTAGAGGAGCCTCTCAAAACCTAAAATAAGGTACATTACGCACGCTGAGCGACGTCATGCTCCACTTCTGGGATCTATTAAGGTAATGCCTGAAAGGACCGGGCGTTGGGATGGGCCGATGTGAAGTGTCTTGGACGATACCGGTAATCATGAGCTCTGATAGGCAGATACCGATGTTGATGTATAACTACAGTCCTATAATAGCTGATGAAAGGATTATGAATTTCAAAGGAATCAATGATTATGAGTCAATTTATTAATCTGAAATCTCAAGAAGCACTTATTTAGAAAGTGTTCGGAAGTATGTATGTCCTGCTCTCCATATGAGTAACCTAGTTCCAGTAGAAGCTAATAATAAAGATGCAGCATGACTTCATCAACACCAAATGGGCGAGATAACCCTCCCGCCCAGCCCATAACCAAAGCATTGGTCAGTTCGTGGGAGTTCCCATGATTCGGCTGACACATCCGTGGTCTGACATCTCACACCAATGATTTCGAACTAAACCGTAGGGATTTCATAAGGTGTACAACCCTAGAAAAGTAGGAGTAGAAAACAAGTGTATTTACTTCTCGTGGATCTCCCAGGGCCTCTCCAAGCATCTTCTCGATGTTCCTCATGATGGCTACCTTCTGGTGAGCTCGCAGCGGGTACTCTATCCTTTTGGGCGTCAGCGCTCCCTAATGAAAATAAATCCACAAAAGCACGGTATTAGACGGTGTAGGAGTTTTCATTTTCTGTTTTAGAGTTGGCAAAGTTGTTTGTGTTGTACACATTTCTGATGGAGGTAAATCTTTTTTGCAGACCTTGTACCAGAAGTTGACAGTTATGGTCACTCCACCATCCAGCAAGGACTCGATATGATGCCACCTGAGAACAGAAAAAGGCTTTATTGATTCAGCTGTTCCCCATCTGCTTAAAATCCACACAAACTCATCCAGTGGTCCTTTACTGTTAATGAAGGGTTTGTATTTGTGTCGACCGGACTAAATGGCAGTAGGGCATCACAGAGTTTTTGCTTCTCATTTCAGCAAGACTGTAGGTTAACAGATTTGCCTCTCACTCTTTCTTATTGTGTTCTACACAATAAGAAAGAGTATAATAAGTGAAGTAACAATAAGTGAAATCAAAAGTAGAAATGATCAAAAGCTATCCTCAAGAATTGCCAGCAGTCTTGTTTTGTATGTTCCATGTCCAACCTTGTTCCTATAAATAAAGAATGTATAAGATGATGTGAGTGAGTAAGTGAATGAGTAAGTGAGTATGAGAGTGAGTGAGGGAGTGAGGAAAATGTCTACGTAAATTAGAAAGTAGAACTTGGTAGGCAGAGGTGTGCTTTAATGGACGTAGCGTGAATGTAATGTTAAAACTTGCAGGAAGTGCTCAAATACAGCCACCATTAGCCGGCCTCATATAATAAGCATCCTTAGCCTAATGGACACTATAACTTGTATCGCTGTGAATCTGATCCCAATAAGCTCTGATGGGCTGTTTTTGTTGCATATGAAATAGCATCCATAACCCTGCTGAGAATCAGGTGGGCCCATCAGGCAGAGCGGTGTTCTTACCAATACATGGGGATGTACAGCACATCTCCCGGCCCCACCACCGTCTCATAGCCCACTAAGTTCTTGAAATTTGGAAACCTCTCGTAGTCTGGGTTATCAAAATCCACCTGAAATTCCACAAAGAAAGGTAGATTTCCGTCATCACGTAACCGTGGAGTGTTCAGTCATTTGTTGAGGGCTTCATCCAAAGCAACTCGCAGTGAGTGGAGACGCAGGTTAGGAGCAGGTGGTATTAGGGCATTTTACTCAAGGTAGTTACCTCAACATACCAACATACCCCCCCCCCCCCCCCCCCCCCATGTGTCAGGACCCTTGGGGCACTCCATCCATTACCTGGCTCTGCCGGTCACAGGGGTGGTGGACGGGGTACGGATACAGACACTCGAACTGGTCGGGGTGGAAGAGGATACATCTTTTGTGGCCTTTGATCTGCGCAAAGAAGTTCTGCTGCTCGTCATAATGTGCCGGCGTCACGTTGCCTGTTGTGAAAGATGAGCGATGCAGAATGTGCTTAGGAGATCTCCGTGCTGCAACCCACGCTTATGAGCTCGAGGGGAGTTGTTAACAGCTTCTTACGGGATATCGCTTAACAACAGAGGGAGACCTGAGCTCCACTTACGTTTAGTATCAATCCATCAACGGTCATGATGTCCAGTATAACCAAGCATCCGATCACAACATCCACTGTATCCATATTTTTAAGAGCTTGTGTTTACGTGCGAATTGCATCAATATGTTAATTGTGATAAGGAAGTTAAACCTTCGATGACACATCACCATAGGCCACTAAATGTATTTTAACTCACGGCAAGTCATAGTAAACACCCTGTGCCTTTCTACAAGTTGTAATCTCTCAGAAATCATGGAGAGAGTGATAGCCACTTCAAGTCTACTTTGTGTCAAGTGAAGTCAAATATATTTGTCTAGCCATTAATCACAGCTGCAGTCTCACATGTTATGGTGAGACTGAGACAACCCTATGATTTCTTAATGGCTTTAAACAGCCTTTTTCGAAAATAAGAGGCCACTGCTTCCTTTGTGTGATGTGATATTGCGGTCTGCATCATCAACTCGGTTTTCCGCCAAAAGGTTTCAGAAAAGTTGGCCCATTGACATTGATTTTCGATAATTGATGCTCACGACTATGTCTTTCACATCACATGAATAAAGGAGTACTCTATTGTTAGAAAATAGTTCAGATTTATTGTTAGAAAATGGTACATTAGTAATAAGGTCTATGTGGGCTAGGCTATGCAGAACTACGGTTGGTTGATAGGGTCTTACCCTCCATGCCTATGAGCAGCAGGTTGGACGTCAGCTGTCCCCAGTTCCTCTTGGCCTGCTGCTTGTTGATCCAGTTCCAGTTGAACCCCAGGAAGTCCACCACGATCTTCCTGCCCACCGTGTCGTTCAGGGTCTGCTGCAGGTACACCCTGGGGTGGGACGTCATCACACTCCCCATTAAAGTCATTCAGAAAACACACTGCTCCAGTCCATAGACCTGTCTTTTTATAGACACTATGGACATGCTTACATTTTAACCCCTTTTCTATGTAAATGGTCGTTTGGTTTTATCATTTTATGATAAGCTCAAAATGCAATTTAATATTATTTACTACCAGTATGTAATATTGTTATTGTTTGTTATAATTGTATCACTCCAATCAATTTATTTGGACTGTATTGATTATTTTATATCTTTCACATAATTAAGCTGCACATTACAAATTAACTCAAGGCCACGCATCCATTAACTGGGAATTTTGCTTGGTGCGCAAGGAAATGGGCGGGGTCTAGCAGCCAAAAGTTCACATCAGGGCACGCGCCTTCACTACTCAAATATACAGTAAATGCATGTCGTGCTGCGTTTAGGGCATCCAGCACCTTTATTGTCAATGTTCTGTGCTACTTTCTGTACCCTTTCATTGTTAAAAAACATTTATAACACAAAAGGTGCAGAATACAGTATACATGTATAACGATTTTCCCTTGTAGATTTACAGTAAACTTTACCTCTCTTCCCCCTCCGCTTCCTCCGTTTCATGCATTTTATCCACAAACTCGGGGAACTTCATTTCCATTCGTCTCGATTTCGGCATGAAATTCTCAACGTTGGCCATCTTTTTCTCGTCATAGTAGAGGAATTTGTGTTTTTCTGCCGTGTAAACAGAGAAATCCCCATTCCCTATGTTCTCTTGCAGGTACTGAATGTCCCATTTCAGTGCTGGATAGACGAGGTTTGTGTCCGTTAGAACCACGGGTTCCTGCAAGTAGGCTTCAGTAAATAACATTATAGAGCAAATGTGCTTATGCATTTAACCCCAAGCTGTAGAGCAAATCAAATAGTATATTAAATACGTCTGTAGAACGTTTATCGTATTTTTATCTCAATGAGTCAGACTATAACAGACGGATATGGGACCCTTCATATTCAAAATAGCTTATACAAGTTCTACCAACTTAAACACTTAAAAGCGCCTGCGTGAAACCGTATAATAATATATATATATTTTTTTTTTTAAAGAAACCAATCCGTATCATCAGACAGGCTATTTAGTGAATATCATTGAAACACACAACGCCCAAATGTACACCCGCGTTGGCAGTCATTGGACACTGACAGCTCGCGGCTGGACTACGTGACTAGACGAACGTAGACCTGCTGGTGGAGCTGCAACAAAGCCACCGGAGGCGTGCGCGCGCTGCCTCCACTTGGGACGTGTGTGTGTGTGTGTGTGTGTGTGTGTGTGTGTGTGTGTGTGTGTGTGTGTGTGTGTGTGTGTGTGTGTGTGTGTGTGTGTGTGCACGCGCTTTAGTGGCGCGGCGCGGTGCAGTGAAGCACGTTTGCTGCAATGACTGCAAGAGCAGACTTAGAATCAAACAAAAAAGACTGAGTGCAGTAATATATATATAGACATAAAAAGGTATATATGGAACAGTGCAGAGCGCATAGAAACAGCCTGTCCCACTGACCTACTTGCTTAAACACTGCATTCACATTAAGAGCGATACTACCGCGGGCGCGATGGCACGGTCGCCCTTGGTAACATTTCGATAGGCTACTTTAGGACTTTTTTACTTGCGTCCCAGAGGCGCACAGGAGTAGGCCATTCATTAACTTTTGTAGATGGTTGAAGATGATTACATTTTTGATGCATTACATTTTGCGTGGGCAGCATTTGCGCGTGTGCAGCATTTACAATGCACAGGGAGTTTATATATTCACAAAGCACGTGTTAGTTGCAACGGTACGACTACGTGCAGTAGCAGACCCGACGAAACCCACATGAGGAAATGGACAAGAACACACCCATGGCATGAAGGCTAAACTGTCATAAAGCATGATTCAAAGGACTATTACAGTGATTAGTTTAGTTGGTACTGTAAATACTTATAAATCAATAATAATAAATTATAGCCTACGGTTATTTATAAGAGGGATGCATTTAAAGTTATTGGCACTATTGATGGAACTACTAAATACGACTTCCAAACTTTCTTCCACAAAATCATACATTGTTGTCAATGTCAACTGTAGGCAACTTTTTATTTTGAAACGTTGCCTACAGTTGAACACTGAGCAACAGTGGCGTGTCACATTTTGCAAGTATAATATTGTCATTAAAGTAGGTCCAATTGGTATGAATGGTCAACTGATTTCAAAATGCACCTCATACACCTGTGGATGTATACACACACACACACACACACGCACACACACACACACACACACACACACAACACAACACACTAGGGATGTCCAACTTAGTTAACAATGTATGTTCGGCGGTACTCATTCAGACAATACCGTCATTACATTCTTCGACTAGGTTTCAATTTCAAGTGCTTGTTATTCATCCTATCACACCATCATACACTGGCGAGGCAGCAGTGTGAAGTTGCAACCGATCATCTATTTACCTCGTTATTTATAAGCATTTCGGCTCGGGGATCCGTGTGAGAGAGCCTCGGTATGGGCTTTGTTTGAAACGAATACTTTCGGAGCTGAGACTCGTTCCATCCAATGTTTTGGGCATCAGACATCGCGGCACAGCCTTCGGTCGTAGATGGGTCAGCCTCCACCACCGTTGCAGTTGCCATGGCTGTCTGCAAATTTCCTCACACCCCCCTATCCTATGACTAGTAATCACTTAAAAAATGCAAATGTATTTGCTTTAGAGTTAGTTATAGGAGCACAGTAGAATCGGTCTGATACATGATGTAAAAAATAAGAATTGCTCCACCGACTGTAGTTCCTACTGTATGTGGACCTCCTCCATGTAGGTGTATACCATAAACACACAGCAGCACTGACAGGCACTGAAACTAACGATACGAAAGTAAATGTTCAAGGAAGATTTTTGAGGAGAAAAACAATGCACTGAATTCAAGGCAGCGACATCTAGCGCCCCGACTGACTACAATCTGAAGTACTCCTGGCTGGCCCGCAGGGGGCGACATTGTTCAGCATTCGGCTCAACTTGGCCTCGGGAAAGATGAGGTCCGTTGGTCTTTGCATAGCTAACACCCTAAAAGTTCAATGGAGTTTAAGAGAATTTGCTTTTTCTTAAGAGTAGTCATTTATGGTTTAAAGTATGCTTTTATACAATATTATATCATATTAGCCTAAATTGTGTTACTTACAAGTCCTAATGATGGATTATATTATCAAGCAATTCATTTGCAGCCAGGGTCTACATTATCATGTATATATGAAGTGTGTTAACGACTACATATGGAATAGTTTACACTATCTACAGTCTTTAAATTGTCCCAGGACAATTATACAAATTTATTGGTAGCACTTTACAATATGGGTGCATAATTCCACCATACATTTACATTAGGGTTATTATAATAAGCATTAACTAACAATTAACTTGCAGTTAATTAACAGATAATTAATGTTAATTAATGTTAATGTTTAATAATGCCGTTCATGTCTACATACATTACTAACCCTAACCCTTACACACAGTATGACTGGCAACTGGAATGCATACTAATAGTTCCCAACAGTTCGCCTATTGGAAATCCAATCATACCAATCTTTTTGAATTTATTGGCAAAAACTGGTCAATATTCATGGACTGATTCTTGAAAAGTTTCCACGATTAATATCAGTGGTTACCTGTCATTCAGCAGGCTTAGCCGTGACCTTACGACCCGATGATTTACCGACATGGCCACCTGTCACAACGGACTCCCAATCTGAACTTGATCAGTGGTGTTTACATGTGTAGCTTGTTGTTGATAAGACTGTTGTCTTTTAAAGGCTAAGCAAATATATGTTTGTGATAGCCAGATGCAATATTGAATCATGACCATCCAAGCCCAGAGTACTGAGTAATCAAGGGGAGGATAGATCTCAGACAGCTGTGGAACCTCTGTACCTTGATCTCTGTGGTCTGACCCACTCATCCCATGTCTACTCAGACCACTATCATCAGGGTCAGAATATCAGGGTGTATCACTGTTACGCAGTATGGTTAAAATTTCACAGGCATTTTGCAATCATGTGACTTTCTCAAAGCAACTTTTCTGACCTATTTTTCACGCCAGTATTTAAGTTGGCAGTGTAAACTGGACACAAATGCTTGCAAATGTACACACGTGTACAAATACACAACTCACACTCTCACACAATGTTAATTTCACAATATAAAGTTAATGTGTACATTGACTAACCAAGGGTGGATGAGGTGCTGGCGGTTCACAGGCTGTACATGTGGAGCGAGCCTCTCTGTGTTTTCACTTCTTCTCACATCCTCTGACCCGTCCCCTCTGGGCACTGTGTTAGAAACCTCTAAGCCACAAATCCCATTAGTCAGAGAATCGCTGGAGCATTAAAAAGCAGCAGTGCTGCTGTCCCTATGTCTTTACGGATTGTGTCATCATCTGCACCGATTACGTTTGACCCCTGCGTTTGCCACGTGCGATTTTGTGTGTGACTATAAGTTCCACATCTGGAAAATCCTAGTACTAGTGTTAGGATTATTATTTGGAAATGCATCTTTTCTACATCT
>NC_136935.1:10260399-10310399 GCF_949987615.1 Pollachius pollachius
ACAAGGAGTTTCCTTGACACTTTCAGCGAGAAAAAAAAAGGGGGAAGAGAAAGGTGCAGAAATGAGCCGCCCCCATGGACCCCACCACCAGCACCAGAGCCCCTCCCCCCCCCCCCCCCCCCCCAACGTCTCAATGGATCCCTAATCTCCTCTTTCATGTCCAATCACGCCTGGAGTGTCCAGGCTTCAGCTGCCATGTGCTACTGTGCCTCACCGCACCCGGTTGTAGGGGGTTCTCACTCACAGGTGGGGTGAGTGTCCTGGCACGCATTTGTTTATAAAACCTACTTGTTTTGGGCACAATACTTGAACTAACTTCTTTTGAGGGAACAGTGTGAATCCGTGCAAAGCCTTTTCCCAAAGTCCTTTATGAGGCGACGGCTCCATTGAGGAGGGGGGGACGCGGGATTACCTTCCCCTCGACAGCGGTGTGTTTCCGAGAGAGCTGATTAGCTCAGCAGTCATTGTTAAATCGAGCAAAGGCAGGCCCTAGAGGAGTGAAAAGACCCAAATAGGTGGGCCCGGGACATAAAACAGCAGTAGGAAGCCACAGCATAGGCCACCTCAAAGTTTTCCCAACATTTCTGCTTCTCCCCCCGCCTCCTCCTCCACCAGCACCCACCCTTCCATTCCTGAGGAAGGATGGCATGAAAAAGGAGATTAGCATACAAAATCAGAGGCGGGGTGATTATATGCTTTTTTAAGGGCCAACTTGCCTCCTGTCTTCCTCCACAGCCACTACCACCAACATCCCACCCCCCCCTTCCTTTCCCTGTCTGGACAAAGTTAATTAAACTAGTATTAAACAGTAAAGAAACCTCAAGTGTTAGGGGGGCTCTTTGAGGATTACCACGTCGCCAGAGAGAAAGGGAGGTATTTGTAGAGGCGAAATTGAGAAAGAGGCTGGATGGAAGAAAGAGAGTGATGCAAAGTTTTCTCTTCTTGTTGCCTCGCCCCGCGGGGTATCAATGTGAGAACTAAAGGGTTTTTAATGCCCACTGCCATGCAGACCATTACGCAGTACTGCTGCTGCTACCGCCGCTGGGCATATCGCTCCATACTTATTAGCCGGACAATAATGAGCTGGATTCAAGGGCTGTGTAGACATGTTTTTTTTTCTTTCTTGTCTTTAATTAAAGGTTAAATGATTTGACAGACAAGAGTAATTGCGTTTTTTTTTATTATTTTTTAAATGTTTTGAATGGAAAATATGCCACCAGAGGTAACTACGAATAAAGAAAAAAAAACTAGGAAATGCTGTGCAATAAATTAATAATGTACAGTACAAAGTGCTTCATTTTTTTACATTTTACAGATAAATACACGACAGGGCAGAAAAGGACGGCTGTGTTAAAGATGAAGACCTAAGAGGTATATGGAGTGGAGGGTTAGACTTCATTCGGTGACCCATCTCGACGGAGAATGTTATATTAATCAATTGTTTTGATCGTTTCTCAAAGCCTTTGTGTTTTGTATATGAGAATAAATAAAGCGGTGCTGAGAATTTTTCCTATTTGGATAAAAACTCTTTACATTTCTCTGCCCGATGACTTCTCAAAAACATTATTCTAAAAAGTACAAAAATATACATTTATAAATTTATATCCCAAAAAATATCCCTACGAATCTATAAAGGTTCTCCCTTCTCGTCTTCCCTCGTCGTTTCACAAATCACCTCCTTCCCGCCTTTCGCCATTCATACAAAGGCGTCCCCATTGAAGAGGACAAACTTCTAAAAGTGGTCTTTAAACACATCAAAAACAAAACATTTTCTAAAACCTGTTGACCCTGGGCGGTGCCGTCTTCTAACCATGCCAGCGAGGGACGGAGCCATCCATCCCGGAGGTGGGGACCATCTTTCAGTGCTTCTTCCTCAGCCGGAGGTTCTTCCTGCGGCTGGCGGGGCTCTCGTTGCCCCTGGCCCTCTGCACCTGCACGGCCGCCGCCGCCGCGCCTTTCCTCACGCAAAAGTACTTGGTCACCGTCTTCCTGCACTGCTCACACTTGACTGCGCAGCACCAGTGGAACTTGCAGTTACAACTGGACACCAGCTCTGCCCTGCGCTCCTCCACCGCCAGACCGCAGTCCCCGCACAGCCTCCGACAGCTCCTCTTCTCCCACTTGGTCAGGTTCTTGCCCTTGCGCACGCACTCGCGGCCTTCCATGCCGGGCAGGCCCAGCGTGCGGTTCTCAAGGCAGTAGTCCGGGGAGTCCTCCAGGTGCACCAGCTCCTTGCGGGAGATGGAGTTGAATGTCTCGCTGATGGCCCCGCGGCTGGCGGCGCTGTTGCCGGCTCCCTTGAGGAGGTCCACCTTCAGGGCCCGTTGGTACTTGTCCTTCAGGTAGTTCCCCACCTCCCGGAATTCGGGCAGCTGCAGCCAGCAGGTTTGAGTGGTGCAGCTGCCCGACACCCCGTGGCACTTGCAGGTGCGCTGCATGGTGCCCTTGACCGCCTTGGGAAAGAGAGGGCAAAGAGAGACCGGTCATTTATCGCTAGTATTTTTTAGGCATTTTGCACATGCTTTTTTCCATTAATTAGTAGGGTGGGAGTTAAGGGATCTTGCGCAAGGATGTCTAGACTGCAGGGTTCGAACCCAGTAACCTTGAGGCTGGGAATGGAACACCGTAACCACTCTTCTGCCCATTAAACGTCAAATTAAACTGCAGTTTGTGCGGATAGATCCTCAACTCCTCTATTCAATTCTTGCCATTGAGTGTAGTTGTTTGCCAACATCTTTGGATATTTTGTACTTTTTCTAGATACCTTGCTGTGCCATTTGAGTGGGTGCTTGTATGTGTCTGTGTTTGCGTCTGAGTGAGCGTGCACCATCATTGTCGATTGATTGATGTGTTGTCAAATGAACTGATTCCTTCTGAAGATCCTGCATTTAAAGGGAAAGAATGGGAACACTCAAAGAAGAAGCGATAAGTTCAAGGTGTTTCGTCAGCCATTGTTATGGTTCCCCAGTGTCTCCTGACTTTACCCCGGCGTGAAAACAGCTGTGGCCTGAAAAGGGAACATTTCTCTCCAGGGGCGAGGGGTGACCTTCCCTCCAAGACGAGAGGTTGAATCAAAGTTTCACATCAAGCCCGCATTGTCCCCCAGAAGAAACGGGGAGTATTTATTTAACGCGTTCATTATCGGCCCGTTGTCTGCCGGTGGAAGACCCGAGCGAAGAGCCCCATTGACTAATTGCAGTGAAAAAGAAGTTTTCTTCTCTTTCTATCCCCATTTCTATCCTGCTACAATTGATGCTCCAGGTGCTTGTGTGGATCCTCCAGCCCCACAGGAGGTGGGCGCAGGCAGGGGTAAACAAAGACCACTTCAGCCGCATGCCGGTGGTCCCCTTCAGAGTCCTTCGGGGGCCCGACAAAGACCCGGTGGTAAATGTGGGATTCGTATTGCAAGAATAAAACTAAACACTTATTTTAGAGAAAGAAGCAGGGGCAGCATAATACTGAGCACTGTGAAATGTCGGGCACCCCGGGTGCTCTAATTAAGCGTGCACCAGTGATCCCGAGATTCTTGAGGTTTGGGTGTTGTCATAAAGGGCATTCAGCGGCGATAAATAGGCCCTTCTGGTACAGCGAGCACACTGCTGTTATTATTGGGGGGACAAGTGCCACCTCACTTATCGGGGGGGTGAAAGGGATGCATGGGTGGCACACTCGGCAGTGATTTTGAGCAGGACATTTTTTATTCAAAAGACACTTTACACGTTGTTGTGTGCCCACTGGTGGGGGGGGGGGGGGGGGGGGGGGGGGGGGGGGGGGGTGGAGAAGGGGTTGTCTGGCACGTTGAATGTAAGACGTCTTACTCTTGGTCACTAACGCACTGATTTTCACACCACATAGATACACAACCATACTATAGATATAAATATATATGTATATAATTACTTCTATATATATCTATAGATATATCTATAGATATACCAACCTTATGTATGCAAACCACAGGAGTTAAATTGACACATTTGTAGAAGAGCGTAACCAAATGGTTTGTTTTATAGACGATGGGCCATGTGGGTTACCTTGCGACCGGCCTCATTGTTGTGGAGGTTCATGGCGGCTCGCGCATCCTGTCCGGTCTCCAACGCGTCCACAAACTGTTTGGAAATGGCCTCGCCAAAGCCAACGTTGTCACTGCACCCTCCCCATAGCCACCCATGACCACCTGGGAAATGAAATCAATGGGAGGGGGGGGGGTTATTGAGCAGATTCACATCAAACCACGGGAAGATCCCTCTGACGTGAGGACCCTTGTGTTCCCTTCGCTTGGTTTCTGTCCGTGGTTTTGGCAGACTTTTGGCCAAAGGTTCTCATTGAATTAGGCCCTGTGAAGCCGTTGGAGACAGTAAGTGCAATTAAGCGGTTTGAGTCCTATTTAGAGTTCAGCAAAATTCTCTCCTACCTCGTTGTCCATTCCGGGTGTCATCACAGCCACAGTTGTCGAAGTCGCCCAAACTGCAGTTCCTGGTAAGTGTGTACATGACCCCCGCAGAGCTGATGGCATGGACAAACGCTGTCTCCCGATTGGCTAGTAGAAGGAAAGCGAGAGAGAGACACTTGTTTATGATCATTTCCGCCTTAAGTTAGTGTTGGGGGATCCGGTATGTCCCTTATAAAGTGACCTGTGGATTTGTGGAAAGAACACTTCAACTATCAAGGAAAGAGATCAGGAAACAGCAGATTCAAGTTTCTGACTTTTATTTAGAACTTTATCAAAGTAATTCAAAAGTCACGTTGAAGAACACTTTTTCCAGCTCCAGGCAAACTGTTTTATATTCTCACTTCTGTGATTCCTCCCCTAAGCTCCAAGGCAGGGTTGTGATCAAATAATGCCCATACATGGCTTCAACACATTGTTATTCTGGGATTGGTTCCATGTATCATCATCTAACTTATCAATGTCCTTGTCTGGACTGTGCAGACACTTCTCACCGGGGTAATCTGTCCCTAAACAAACCGTAGGGATGCTTTTGTCTATCTGAATCGGTCCGGGTGATTGTGTGCTTGGTGTCAACTTGGTCCCCAGGCCTGAATATTAGTACACACCAGTGGCACAGAACATCGGATGACCTTTTCTCAGAGGCAGGAGTCTCTTCAGAAGACTCTGTGTTTTTCCATGCTTATGTCATTCATATAGCATTTAAGGCAGGATATTGATATTAATCCTTCTAAGGGTATAGTAAATGTATCCCACAGTAGCTGTGTACATGTTCATCAATGCCATGCTGTGTTAAAGTGATCAGTTCAATTGATCAGTTCAATTCAGATGGGCGTTCCGGTGAGCTTCTCATTGCTCCTCAGGAAGTGCAGAGAGAACATTGAATGACATGGAGAACATCTCCCATTTTAACCACATGATTTTAGCTTATGTCACAATTCCTCGTAACCTGGTCTTTCAAGCATAACTTTGACCTTTCAGCTTTCTTCCAAACTAGTTTGTATTATCCATATATCAACTACTCTTTCAAACCTTTTTCTTTGTTTGTGTTTTACAAACCTCCATCTACAATAAAACACATATTCTCAGTAACTGTTCAGCATATTCTGAAGCTTCTAAATATTAACTTTTATCGAGTTAAACATTGCTTTTATTTGTGTGTTTTATTTCTGATTCAGTGACTAATATAATTCTCAAAGTATCTCCATAACCCGATTTATTGAGATGGAAAAAAATCGACCAAAACCCATTTGTTGCAAGCAACCCGCCTGACATGTAAAAATACACGCGTGAGTCATCAAACTACCATTTATATCCAAGTACATTTGCGTAAAGTCGTCGGACCCCTTCCGCGATCCGAGGCCTTAACAACCCATCTATGCGGGGGTGAGATCCCATGCTGGTGGGTCTATTTGGGGGATGGAGGGGTGGTTGGAGTGGGAACATACCACTGCGTAGGCTGCTGTGCGTGGACAACTGCAGGGCTCTCTCAGGGCAGTTCCAGCGATCCCAGGCAAACTGGTACTTGCATTCCTCGATCCCATTCTGGGCCCCTGCTGCAACGCTGCTGGAGTAGATGAGGTAGGCCTGGGGGGATGGGAAGATTGGGGGGAGGGTTAATGAGGAGACAAACCCAGGAGTCACTGTTTCTTCTTTTCTTCTTCTTCTCAACGAAGGTTTCAATTTAATGATTGTTTTTTCTTAATATTATTTCTGTATTTTTTTTACGATCAACCAATTAAAATCATGGCTATGAAAGCACATTTTGGTTGGGTTTAAATTATTATTTTTTGTCCCCAATAAGGATGGTGTGAGCCCCTTATTGTCTGGTCCTCTTACTTGTATCTCACATAGTTCTTATGTTCTTATTGCATATGGCTTATTGTCTCCTGTTGTTTTTGTGTGTTTCATATTGATCAACACATCCTGCTTTGAATGGTGGAAAAAAAGAACGAGTTTGACAAAGCAGCACACGAAAAAACCCCACTGCAGCGCTCAGGGCAATGAACCCAGAAATAGAGAGATGGAAACCCGCTTTGTTCCTACAAAGTCCCTTCAAACCAGCTCTCGCTTTCTCTCTCTCTCTCTCGCTTTCTCTCTCTCTCTCTCTCTCTCTCTCTCTCTCTCTCTCTCTCTCTCTCTCTCTCTCTCTCTCTCTCTCTCTATTTCTCTCTCTCTCTCTTTACTCTCTATGCTGTAGACTCGTGCAGAGTCATACAAATATGAATAATGAATACTACATACAAATATGTCTCGAGTGGCAGTTTGGAGATTGAGGGGAGAGAGAGAGAGCGAGAGAGAGAGAGATTGAGGGAGAGAGAGAGAGAGAGAGAGAGAGAGAGAAAGAGAGAGAGACCCCCTTCTTTCACAGTATTCCGGCTCGCTCTCTAATGATGACCACCCACTTTAGCCATACACCCCCCAGCCCTCCCTCCTCCCCCCACGCCATGCCTTCCGAGAGAGGTCAAGTGTATGACGGGGGTCACCGTAAGAAATACCAAAGGGTCAGGAATATCATGGATATATCACTGCTGGATCATTTACCCTATCCATGCGTGGAGTCGTTGACCGGAATTCAGTCTTCCCACGGCCATATTAACGACCACTATTTTTGTATTATTTTGTATGTTTTAAAATACATGCGATTAAGAAGCAGGTAGACAGTGAAGGCATCTTGCGTCTCAAGGAAGCCACCTGGGACCTTTGGGCTCTGGAGTCAAACACCCTGGCCACTGTCACTCTGTCTCAGACATAAGGGACGCGCCTCTCTAGCACAGGAATTAAGACTACTGGAGTAATAGAGAAGCTGGAAGCAAATACATCTTTAGGGATGTTTTTGCTTCGTTTCTCTTAAGGGTGGGGATAAGAGATAAGAGATCAAAAGAATGTTGGCTTACCTTGGGTCCAGTCATCAGGAAATTATTCACTGACCTGGAATGGAAGACAGCCTATTAACTGTGGGAAGCAACGTGTTCCTTCACTACGGAGGAATTTCTCTGGTCTCCGCTTACATCTCTCATTAGTGCACTTAACATGTTTAATCACGTCCAGAGTGATGACCGCAACACAGCACTAAACTGTGCAATACATTCCTAATCAATTTAATGCTTGTTCATTCGTGTTTTATTTGCATGCACTTTTCGCACTTTTTTTCAATACAAACATGTTGTCAATTTATCAGTTTTTTTTATGGAGGTATAGAATACAAGGATATAATCCAATTATCTGTTATGGGCCTCGTCAGATATTTGAACAAAGAATAAAGTGAAAGGGTCATCAATAATAAATCTATACCAATCAATATTTTTATTTCTATTTTGTTTTTGATTAAATTTCTCTCCCATGGATTTAGTTCCAGTTTCATCTTAAATGAAAAAAAATTGTGATCACCTCAATTAAGGAAAAGTAAGCTATAACAAAGTTGTATCCATTGTTATGTTTGCAAATAAAGAAAATAAGAAATAAAATGTAAATTATACCTATTTGGATGTATTTTCTCATTTATATAATGTAATAAATAGGCTGTGAACGATATATACAGCTATATATTGTCGGGGACAATATATATATATTTTGTTAGTGTATGATTTGGCCTTGCGTGAGAACATCTCACCGTCCCTATCACCACCACCACCACCATCACCACCACCTCCACCACTAGCCTCATTACATATTGCATGAAATTCATCCTAATATAAAAGTTGAATAAATATTACTCACCAGCAACAGTAAGATCTCATGTGGGTCAATAGAACAAAAACGCAATAGAAGCCTTTTAAATGCATGAACATCCTGACAGGCGCGCGGGTGAACTCCTAAAGTCTAGGCGATCTAGTGGCTGAGAGGATACTGAGCTCGCACGTAGAACCTCAGTTCGTCCTACCAAGGGTCTCGTGCGGTGCGAGGTTTGAGGGGGTTTGAGGGGGTCTGTGAAATGGAGCCACTCTCGTCCCAACAAGAGATTATCAGCTTAATTAAAGATTTTCCCCTTCTTACGCTCTCGACCAATCAGAACATTTTGCTACAAGGAGAGAATGAAATGATCAAAAGGGCACCCCTGGGCCTCGGGGCGTCGAATAGTAGGCCTGCTCTCCTCTTGGCGAGGAAGAGCAAAAGAAGAAGACGTTTTAATCCTTTACCAAATTGTAACACTGATCTCTTGCATATCGGGCTCTCCAACGTTTATTTAAGACATCTGTACGCCGTGTAAAAAGACGTCCTACCTGATCGACGAGGATTAGTTGAAGATGGCGAAGAGGTATTTGGATTGAAAGAGATAGCTCTGTTTGCTAAAAGAGGAAATGAAACGTGGCGGAATAAGGTGTGATTAAATCACTTGTATCATGGAGCGCTGCAGTATTCTGGCTAATTTGGCAACGAAACGGGTTACACATACAGGCCTAGGTCTGTTATACTGTTCTGGTCTCCAAACAGAACATTACCTACTATAACATATAGTATATCATTTTTGTTAATTTCTCTCTTGCTTTAATTTTGACATTTATGGTTGGAGCAACGTAGCCTATTTAAGATAGGCCTACAGCTTAATTGTCTTATGTATATAATGTGGGATTGGACAAGGCAGTGTATGTTTTATTAGTAGCCAGTTGCACTTTAAGATTAATTCAGAATGTCTATCAGGTATTGTTCATTTAAGATGTATTTTATATTTAATTAACGTACATTTAATTTAAAGTTAATTACCCATCCTGCAATGAGTATTAACTCCTTTCAATCGTCTGTTTTCTTACTTGTTTGTGTTTTGGGTTGTTTTCTATTTCGATGCGCTTCTAATGATAATTCTTACATCTTTCATACGCCTGTGGGAACCACTGTATGCTCAGCTCATTCTGAGACAAATGTGTTTTATATCCCAAACGTTTGATGATGTGTCCATTGATGGCATAGTCCTACCCCAACACAGCGATCACCCATCCCCTCATCGGAAATATAAAGGGGAGATCCGCGGATTAAAGGCCGGATCAGATCTATATTTGCATGGCTAATCCAGACGGTCCCTACCTAACGTAACGTAAAGGGGTTATTCCCGAGACACTCCGTCTGACCTAAGGTCTCTCTCCCTGGTATTTGCGGATCTTTTTGTGTGCAAATTGGGATTAGAGAAAGGTGATTAGGAGGCTCATCTGAGGGATGTTTTTGGATTAAGATTTAAAACGAATGACAGCTACCCTACAACGATACAATGACCTATTCACTATGGGCTGCCAGTTTCACAAAACCATAGAAGATTTTTAAAGAGAAATCTTACAAGATGAATACAACAGAAGACCTACTGGTTGTGCCGGAGCTTTCCACCACTGAGCCTATCTGAAAGATTCCGAGAGGACTAGAGGACTTCAAACAGGCCTGCCCTGAAGCAGAGTCCGTGGGGAAAAGACCGACCATGAGTTCCGCTGCACATGGGGCCGCCGGCCGCCAGGGGGCCCTTCAGGTTGGATCCCAATCCGTCCCACATTAGATGGGCCCCATCATTGTATCAAGATGAGACTTCCCACTTTGTGTCACAGGTTTTTATGATAAAACATAATAATGTCTCTCCATGCGCTATCGTTTTGGGCAAGGGTCCACAATGTTTGAACCCAAATGTTTCCCCAACGGAGAATTTGCTTCAACAAATGCTGTTTTTTCAAATGTGGAAATGGGGTGACTTAAGGTAAATTATTCGTTCAACCAATCACACACCCAGGCCCCCGTAAGCTTTCTTTCTTTGTTCATTTCTTGACACGAGTAATTGCATGACTTTTGTATGTGTATTTGCATATGGCGTGCATTCCCATAAATGTTTGTGAACGCCATTGACCGAAAGAATTTCTCAACCAAAGCATCCTTTACATATCTAGTGCTGCGAAGGGGCACAGGTTGTACCCTCCTTTAGGGAATATTTCGGTCGGTCGTATTATGGTCTAATAGAATGCATTCATTCACATTAAAATAGTACAAATGGGCCATACATAAAATAGCCTACACGGCCCTCGAACAGAACAACTACCCCCTCCAGTTATAACAATTTAACAACCGCCATTAGCACCCAGAAATACATCTAAGAGAAACATTGTTTGCAATTTATTTATTTGGACCTTTGGTACTGAGAAGTAGCCTAATTCTTTGCAACTGCACAGTCATGCACACGAGGCTACGTGTCACTTCTTCTGCTATTGAAAACAACGTGTACTACTATCTCCTCAACTATCACTCCTGCGTAGGCTGTGGCCTGTTATCCACACAGAAATGTAGCCGCTCTCCAGTGGTTGGTCCTGGGCACTTTGGCAGTGCCTTGACAACTGGCAGCCTATCCACAGCGAGGTGTTAAATGCCGTGGGGAGGATGGTGAGGATTGGGGGTGAGGGGTGGGGAGGGGGGGTAGGATGGCCTGACAGCAGGCAGCCAATGGTGAAGAATGGGTTGATGTCACCGTCGGAGCAATAGCGATCCAAACTCCCGCAGACAGCAGTTTTGTGACTTTCCCACCGAGATATCGTCGACAACTTCATTTCGTGAACGTTTGTACCCGAATATAAGTAGATTCTACGCGTCTTATTTACTTTTCACTTTTGAATGCGTAGCATTGATGTTGCGGTTTAAAATAAACTCACCGGTAGATGGCGAAGTTGGGACTTTTTACAATTTAAATTATTAATAAAATAACTACGATGGAAGCATTCAAGTCCAATTCAATTATAATTTTTAATTCAATGATTAACAGAATTCTCTGAAGATGCAGTCAACAGGCAGATGAGATTTGTTGAAGATCTTGGAAACATAACTTCAGGGCCATCAGTAGATCCAAAGTACAACAGTTAGGCCATTTGATATTTGTATTAAGCAGAAATGAATAACAGAATGAGAGGCACATTGACAGGTAGAAAATTTGGTTTATTTATGGTGATTACAGTGGGTAAACATTCCTTGAAAAAATGTGCCATCGTTTTAAGACATTTGAAGTTCAAAGAAGTTAACACTGTAAAAACAAAAGGAACTACATTGAAAAAAGCTCAAATGTGACAAATATTAAACATCTGGGCCATATTTGTGCAAACAACACATTGGTAGGCAAATTTAGAGACCCGATTAGTAACTCCATAAATTTAATTTATTCTCTTTTACGACACGCACCACATGTGCAGAACATTACCCATAAGGCATTGGAGTCCAAATTCGGACCCAAACATATTTTTCCAACACATGTAGCTTCTAGTTACTGAACCACAACAGCCTTCACTGAAGAAAAGTAACAAGCAGATCGATCTGTACTCCCCAGCTAATTGAGGACACAAGCTACAAGCTAAAGAAACAACTCCTCTTTCCATCCAGGAGAGACAAGTGCACCTCCATGCTTCAGTCAAGAATGCGGGAGCTAAAAGGTATTGAAATCCAAAAATAATATATATATATTTATATATATATTTATATAATAAACCCCCTTACCAACCAGAGGTATAAATATTTGTATACACAAGTGTATCGAAATGTATGATGGAAAGAACTTCATCTTATGAATGTGGAGATCATCTTCTTTAAGAGCACCTCGGGCAGGACAACTAGCGTGTAAAATATCAACACACACACAATCACCCACACACACTCAGACAAACACACACACACACACACACACTCGCACTCCAGAAGGATGGAAAAAGGACAGTTGCAACGGCACACTACATCTACCAGGGTTTGGAGTTGCGATGCACAGCAGTTCGTAGTTTAAGAAAAGCATAGTTTTTTACCAAACAGACCAAAAAACCAAGCCCCCGGGACTATCAAACTTACTGGTTGCCCTCGACAAGTGAGAGCAAAAACCTCAGACTAGACAAATGGGATCAAATATAGCCTCCTTCTTGTCGTAGCGTGACACAACTTCCCCTCGAATAAATTATCGTCACTATTTACTTATTTTCAGAGTGCCACAGAATATTAATAAATAGCACATGGAAAATTGGTGGTTAATGTTCTCTAATCACTGCTTTGACCCTGGAGGTCATGCACGCGCACACACACACACACACACACACACACACACACACACACACACACACACACACACACACACACACACACCGTGCGGTTGGCATATTATCCTCAAAATAATAAGCCACTTTAATTCCAGTCTGCTGTCGAATCTCCTGATACCTTCCTTGTATCATGGCTGGTAAAAAAAAAATTTAAATTAAAGAACCAAAAAGTAGCTGTGCTCTCAAGCCCAGCCAAGTTAACCATCTCCGACCAACAGTCTAGACATGTCACTACATAATACAAAATAAAATTAAATTATAAAAACAAGCTTACAGAAAAGGTATAGGACCATTTAAAGCCAATATTACTCTCAAGAACTTATGAATATTTTTTTCCAAACTCATTAACAGAAGTAGACATAAGAACCATGATCATTTTTTGTTTGTCATTGTAATTTAACTAATTACAATAACTTCTACCACAATTGTCCCACCAAAAGGCTGGCCGGAATGGTCTTGCCAAGCTCGCTCTCTCGGGTAGGACAAAGTTGGTATCTGTTACTGCGAGTCTCCTCCCCCCTGACCTGATCGCTTCTCAGCCACTCTTGTTGCTGGCGTCACCCGTGCGCTGTCTACGAGCGCGGATCGTTTCCTGTGATACCTTCTTGCGGTCCGAGGCCAGGCCAAGGGAACACATGAGGTCTATAAAGACAGTGGTCAGGTTCAGCCTGTTGCCAAACTCGCTGGTGGCATAGTCGAAGGGGAAAGTGTGATGGTAGTTGTGGAAGCCCTCCCCTGTGAGTTCAAAGAAGAACAGAAAAAGAGGGATTACAAAAAGAAAAATATGGATTAAAAACTGTTTGCTTTGAATGCATGATGGACTACCAGCTGCAAGATTCTGGGTTTGATCCCAAATTTTGATGCATTTGCATTCTTGAGCAAGAGGCCCAATCTGTTCACTCATAACAAACAACTCCCTACAAGTAGCTTTGGATGACAAAAAGTGTCTACATTACCAAATTGTAGATATTCCTCACTAAAAATAGTTTTTTTAAACATCAACATGACATAATATGGCTGATAAGTCAACCTCTATGAAGTCACTTTTACCTAAAAGACTAAATTTAAAAAAATCTAGGCTGTCCCTAAGCAAACTGAACATTAAAAATAAACATTTGCCGCCGGATGAGCTAGTTCTTCCCCTTTATAAATGCTTGGCTAACAAAGGGCACCCAATGCCTTAGGCTTACATGAATTCACAGAGACATGCTAATACAAATATTGTCCATTCTTTGAAGCAGAAAAAATACAAAAGGCGCAAAAACCCAAGTTAAAGTCAACAGAAAGCCATGGTGGGATTTCTCCTACTGTGAACAATATGTTCTCACACACACACACACACACACACACACACACACACACACACACACACACACACACACACACACACACACACACACACACACACACACACACACACACACACACGTTACAGCGTAACGAGGACTACAGTCCTATCCATTCCACTGTAAAACCATGAAAGCAACCTTTTAGTTCCTTACCCACTGCGCTGAATGCCACGAAGCGGTTCTCCCGGGGGTTGATGCTCTGGTCATATGGCCGGCTGCCCCACATGTGTGCGGCACTGTTAACCAGCCAGGTAGCGTTGAGCACCAAGGTATAGCGCATGAGGCCGGGTACGAAGTAGCCCACTGTCAGGGACTCCCCCCACAGGTACCAGGGCACCAGCATGGGCATCAGGAAGCAGAGCAGCAACACGGCTAACTTGTAGTGCCTGGGAGAACAAGACCACACCGGTCACGAGAAACACGTGGCTAGGAGAAGGGCCAGCTGTAAGGAATCCATGGAGTAGCATCCAACTCAACCTATTGCACCTTTTAAACACCAAGTGACTTAGAGACAACATAATCTAATCTAAATTGAATCGAATCATATGAATGCATTGACATCTAAAAAGGAACAACACACTAAAACATGTCAATAAATATGTGAGGCCAAATTACCATTATTCATAATTAATGAGGGTAAGATACAAAGTAAAACAATAAGGACGAGACAGGGCGAGGACAAGTACCCATATGACGCTGGTCGGATGAACTCTCCGATTATCAAGTGCACTGATGAGAAAATAAATTAAATAGGAAGCCAATTAAATTGCCCTTGATCACATTTAATGGTGGCATGGAACACACAAGGTGGCCCGGAACAAGGATTGACCTGCTGACACCATGCCCTAGTAAATTCACCCTGGCTGTGCATGACCCCATTTGTACCGGGGGCAGTTTTTGGTACCCTGTCTGACATTTATGGTCACCCTGACTCAGACCAAAGCTTCCTGAGTGCAGATAAGGACACAATACTTTGATAGCAAACCGGAAACCTTGTAATGTGTGTAAGTGGGATCCTTATATCTGCTTGAAGGGCCGTCAATGCTGACAACAATATGATTACACCTGCTTTGGATCTGATAGTGGCAGTAAATAGCGATTCAAACAAAAGATAAATTATTTATATTGCCAAAGTTGGCTGGCTGCATTAAAACTCCTAGACCTAAGACATTGTCCAGTATTTAAAAAAAAACATCTGCACTTTAGACTTCAGCATGACTCATTCACGATCTACAGGTTTAACCTGTTAAATGTTGGCACTGTACTTTCTCACAAATGCACTACGGTGCACTCTTGGATTCACTCGAGGAATAAGGATTTCCTGGTGCTGGAAGAATGTAAAAAACGTTTACTTTTTTTCTTACGACTTGCAAGTCACTCGCAGAAAGTAGATAAAAAAAAATAGAACCATGCCTGACCTAATGTAAAGCTTCAAAAGAGGGGGGGGAAAGGGCGAGTTCCTCTGTACATTTCTCTCTGCCCACACACGCAACGCACAGAGGACCTGACTCTGTTCTTTTGCCCACGTACCGTCTTTGGAACATGACCACCGCGTCCGCCCTCAGGTCCGACAGCTCCAGCTTGCGCCCCTTCTCCAGGACGTCGGGGTGCTTGCGGACGAGCAGCCAGCCGATGTGGGAGAAGAAGAAACCCCTCAGGGCATTGTGGGGGTCGGCGTCCGTCTCCGAGTACTTGTGGTGGGTGCGGTGGTCCCTCGCCCATTCGTAGATGTCATTCTGGTCAGGAGAGAGAGTAAATCGAAAGTCAACAACGGGCTCCTGGGCATGCGAGGCATGTGCACGAGATAAGAACTAAAACTTATTTGTAGTGCTGCTTACATCACCAGGCTTGAAAGGGTTCATTTCCTATAGTATGTATATAGATATATCGATTATTTAATAAAGTCATAAACACTGCATACCACTTGTATGCTGTGTAATGTTACATGCTGGACGAATATGACAAAACAGAAGTCGTCTGCATGTCGCTTGTTGTTATGTCATGTCTACCATACATCGTGTGCACAGTTTGACTCAAAAACCACCACATTATACAACTGTGTAATGTGTATTTTAATTGCAACATGCTTGCGTCGTGTTTGCAGCAGTTTAGATTGCAGATGTTTAGACTGCAGATCGTGTGTCCCCATTATAAGGTGGGTACATAGGGAGGATTCGAGAGTTCAAAAGAGAGCGAGCAGACGGGAGCAAGAAATCGAACTTAACAATGAAAAACGTCCCCTCCCTCGGTGAACCCTCCCTCCTTACATTCGCCATCATTGAGAGGTGTTGCATTTCACGCATCTGTTAATGATAGCCGAGACGTATTCCTGAACCAATCACGGGAACAATCCCCTGATTAGTCAGCAATGAGCCGGGAGTGGTCAAAATTCCATCTAAAGACAAAATCGAAATATCTGTTACTGTCTATCCTGGTGTGTTGGGGGGTACCTGGAATGCCATGGAGTTAGCCAGAGCCAGGAAAACTCTCAGGGGGAAGGATGCTTTGTAGGTCCGATGGCTCCATAGCCGGTGGGCCCCGGCAGTCACACCGAGAGCACTGATAATAAAGCACACTGCAGCTACAAGAGAAAGGGGGAGGGTGGATAAACAAAAAAATACATTAAAGAAACCTATTGACATATACACTACACCGTTATAATAAGGTTGTTTTGCCCTGTGAGCCGCCCCTTCAGCACATCATGCTATTCCCAATTTCCCAAGCTTCCACGCAGCATCGATGTCATGTGGGAGTTATTTATTTTCAGCGCCAGAGCTGAGGGTGCACGCTGGTTTGTTCTCTCCTCCAGTTGTTGTTGCAAAAGTACTGAATGTGTTTCTATGTGTGGCCAGACGACGCCGTGGAATGGAGGAGCCGGGGGCTGTGACTGGCAAAGGGCATTCGCTTGTTGCGATGCTGTCCAGCAGCAACTTACAATGGAATGACTATTGGAATGGTGATTGTGCATTGTCTTCGCTGGTGAAATAATTTGCAGTGCAGCATTGCCAAGAAAAAAAGAACAGGAGGAGATGGGGAGGGGGGATTATGCAAGTGTCCCATTGGACACAAGGGGTTCAGTAATTCAAAGCATGGCTCTGTTGTCTACTTTATTGAGCGTAAAGTCTAATTCCGCTGTAAAGTGCGTGTTTACTGCCCTCAAGTCTTGATTTGAATCAGCAAAGTTAAAGGAAAAAGTGCTCATAAACATGTTGGATTTCGCCCGTCCCGCCGTCACTTTGAGCGCCACGGGAATTTAGTTTTAAAAAGGCCGACATTTACCAAGAACGAGTGTTAACAAAACGAATGAACCATTTTAAAACTACACGGATCATTCATTAATCAACAGGGGACGGTTGTGGGGCCCCGTGACTGTATTTCACCTACCAGCACACTGTGTTCCGTTTCTGGAATGTAGGGAGTGACTTCAATAGATACAAACAGGGAAAGAAAAAAACGCCTGCCTAGGCTGTACTGTATTGTGTAGGCTACAGTTAATACTTACTCCATGCAAGGGTTAAAACTGATGCGGAAGGGATGAGCATCAGTCCATAAAGCGCTCCGGAGTGTAAAAGCAACATCAATATGATGTTTCTCCAGACGAGTCTCGTCGGCGGTTTAGGACCCTCTTTTTCCCGATATGTGTCATCAAATACATCTTCAACGGTCGATAATTCCGTCACCGCATCCCCATTCTGTTGCTTGCTGGGGTTGTGGTTCCTGGTATCCGTTTCGGTCATTTTAAATAGCGGTGCTGAAAAGAGAATAAATATTGGGTACAGTATCAGATACACACATTCAAACAACGACTTAAGAGCTGGATCACAAAAGATCAATCCAATCCGGCGTGAGGAACTTCAGCGCAGGTTCTTCTTGCTTTCTGACAGCGACTCCATGCATCCGATCGTTAACTACGCATTCGTTTCTGGTATTTTTTCTCCAGCGCTCAACGAGAGCGGACGAACACATCTCCACTTTTACTCACCTTTTTAAAGGGTGTAGATGTGACGGGCGTTTCTCGTTGAAGTCAAGTCGTCGCTTAAGCCGCTGCGAACCTTGTTGGTAATAACGTGAAGGATAAGATGCGAGTGAGGTGGATCGTCGAATGGTTACCTAAGGTTCTGATTCATTCTTCGACGGCGTTTCACAAGTACCCCTAGCTGCAGACAGCGGGAGTGGGCGGAACAGGCGGAAATTGATGCCCCCCAGTGCCCCATTGGTTGCCCGTTTATCTGATGTTCTTGGACGGACGGAATTCAGATTCTGTATTAGATAAGGTGATGATAAGGTTTACGTTATTGCACAGCTTGTTCCAACACATGGTTGCGAAACAGCCGTGACAGGACGATTTGGCTTCGAGACCTGTTGAGATGTCCCCCAAACTAGACCTAACTAGTTCATTGTCTGTAGCTGGACTATGTCAGCAACGAGTAACTCGAGTACAATTTGCGTTTATGATGTAATCTATTAAATTTCCTGTTTGCAGAAAGACACAGGCCTATATAGTGCTAGGAGTATAACCTGATAAATATATATCTACAGTTGAAACACTGAGTGACTTTTTCAATGTATCCATCAGTTAACGTAGGATATTATGAGTGTGACTATAAAGAGTATATATAATTTTTTAAAAATCGCACAAAATCCTTGTGGTAAAAAAAAAACTGATGGATGGATGAATAGGATGGTTAGATATATTCTTAATCCTGAAATGTAAAAAACCTGTAGCTCAAACACAATTTAATCCACGAAACAACAATTAGTAATACACAAAAAATAAATAGCCGGCAAAAATAGGCCAACCTACACTACACATAAAGCTACCATACTAAACTATTTTAACGCAAGATCCAGTTGCATACAACTGGATGAGTGCAAAAATGATTGTGCAATGACAGGAAAGTGACTTGAAATGCATGGTAAGCAGGGCTAATATGGATGGTAAAAAAGCAGACGCAGAGATATCAGTGCAATCCAATGTAGGACAATAGGCCTAATATCTCATCAATATCATATGAGCTTGTGTGGGACAGACATATAGTGCGATAACAGGTATAAGTGATGGTTGGATTGTTGTATAATTTAAGCCTACATTACTTTCCAATATTTTGACCCAACTTAATGGTCAAGGTGCCTCCCCAGGTCACTTATCTATGATCTGATGATTATAACCCACTCAACCGTCTCGTGTCATGCACCAACATCCCAATCTCTTTATTTAAAAAATCATATCATATAGATACAGTTTATTGTGCAACAAAGTCAACAACACATTTGCTAATCCCATTTGGGGTGACTGAACTCACAATGAGGGGACGGACATCAGCACTGCATTACCTCATTCAGAAGAATAATCTTAAACTATGTTGCAATAAATGACGGCAGATGCACATCTCTTGTGTTGACCTACTTTAACATTCAGCACATGAACTATAGTTAACTGAAAGTGTGACCATAATCTATTGTAAAACAATTACTTTTTTGACAATGTGTCATAATATACTAGACACGTGGAAGCCCAAACAGTACCATCTAGTGTATGAGTACAGCATTACAGCAGTGGACAAATTGGATCGGTCAATCTAATTGGATAGATGAACACATCCTTCACTTGAATGAATGCAGTAGCTGTTTATGCAAGTATATACGTTCATTCCTCCATTAATTTTTTTTTAAAAAAACTATCTAGCAGGATTTAAAAACATATAAAAATATAAACACTTTAAGTTTCAAACCTATCGCTCAAACAGTAGCACCAGTTCACAATGCTGCGTGTGTGGGAACATATCGATTGGCACAGCCACTCTCGGGGTAAAGGCCTCCCCTGTGAGTTTCTTCTGTGCGTCCGGAGGGCAGCAAAGCTCAATGAAGTTCCTCATGGCCTCTCCGTCTGGTTTACAGGAAACGTAGACCAGTCTGCGCACGTTGGGTTGGTTTCGCAAAGCCCGGACCACGCGGTAGTGAAGCCCGGCTCGGGCAGGGTTGACCAAAGCCGCCACGCCGCCACCGCCACTTCCTTCTTCGGAACTGCTCAGCTGGGGAACGGTCACGGGAAGGATCACCTCTGCTTTTCCGGCGAGAAACTGGCAGTTGAGCACGCCGTTGAGCGCAGCGTTGTGTCTGGCGTCCTCCACCGCCTGTGGGACCAGCTCCACCCCGATGACCTGCTCCACCGCGGGAGACAGGGTGATGCCGATGGCGCCCGTGCCACAGCACACGTCCAGAAGGGTACCACCCACCCTATCCGCCGCCCCTTCCGGGAAGCACATCTCCCGAGCCACGGTGAAGAGCACTTCGGCTGCAGCCGTGTTGACCTGGAAGAAAGCGTCCGGGGAGATGCGGAACTTGAAGCTCAGCAGCTGTGAATGACATAAATGATGATCACGCAAACCGCTATGTGCATGCAACTGCTATTCATTATCATTTAGCAATATTGTTGACGCTTTAAACCAGCACTATGTAACTATGCACAACTCAAGCCACTCAAGAGTGCAGATTTAATATCCAAAGGGATTTGTCATATTTGTATTAGATACTAAATAATTATATGTCATTATTTAGAAGGCAGGGTCGAGACATTTTAGTCATGGGTGCCAACATGGGACAAATTGGGGTTTAAACTCCGAACCAGAAGTTAACACCCTAACTGCCGCAGGCTACGAAATGACTGAGCAAATATGAATTATATATTTTTCTGCTGCATTCTATTGAGGCAGAGGGAGGTGGCAATGGTATCTTTCAAATACATCATTTCTTTGCATACTTACGCTCTGGCTTATAGTATGTGGTGGGACAAGTTCCTGTGTTTGTGATCAGAACTCACCTCTTCGTGTATATGGGGCTGGCCATACAATAGTTGGTATGGGGATTCTTCGTGATCACAGCGGGTCATTGAAGTCTCTTGGAAGAACAGTGAGTAGAGCTCACAGATGTGTCCCGGGCCCTTCGTGAAGTAATCCACAAGGGCTTGTTTGTGAATTGCTATCTCCCCAGGGACAAGTGTTTGTGGGTGAAAATAGACTATAACCATAGTGTGGCCCTTTGCATTGGTCCTGACCGTGACCTCTCTCCAGTGACCTCCTTTATGGAACAGAAGGCATGAATCTAAGGGCGACAGACGAATGAATTCTTGGTAGCATCTGGCCACTTGTTTGTGCTTTTCAGGCATGTTCAGAAGGTGGTCCCCATTGACGCAAATAATGTTTCGGTCCCTGCCAGTACCAACATAAAACCCGACTGTTTTAGGGTTGCCGTCCACGCCTTTGTTGACAGAGAATGTAGACTTATTGCGATAGCAGTCCCTAACTGGTGATGGCATTATAGGCAGAACAGAGAAGACCGACATATCGTTGACCACCGGTGATTGCTGAGCTAAGATTAAATGGGAAAGCTGGGAAGAGAATTGTTTCAGTATATTTTCCAGGTTTTGCTGTTTGATGTGAAGTTGTTCATCATAACTGAGCCTCCAAAGGGGTGTCACAGCATCAGCCAGTCTGTCTTCCCAGGACATGCTTTCATCAAAAGCTTTCATGTTTTGTTTCTTTCTCCGTATTTTCTTTGGCGGTTTGACTTTAGCAATATCAACAGTTGATATGCAAAAAAAGGACTTCCATAGAAAGCCCTGGAGCCGACGTTGAAAAGTCATGACCGGCTTCATGCATGGGACCGTCAAAGCCATATTATTAAAATATTAAGGCGACGAGGAATCAAAGTCTCACCAAAGTAGGTTTACAATAAATTGAGAACAAACGTGTTTGACTCGCAGAGAGGGAGTGGTTGCGACCACGGTTTGCTGAAAAAAGTTTATCCTTCAGAAACGCTTAGAGATGACGTGTCCGAGACGTGTGCGTCACCTTTACGCGTCCCGGGGCAAGTAAACAGTTCCGCTGTGTCGCGATGGACTCAAACAAGGACGAAGCCGAGCGGTGCATAAATATCGCTCGAAATGCGATAAGCAACCACCAAGCGGAGAAGGGCAGACGTTTTTTGGAAAAGGCACAACGTTTGTATCCAACAGACCAGGCAAAAAGTATGTCGAATCAATGCCTGCTTCCGCTGCGTTTCTTGTTTCAGTCGGAGGGCCAACACTTCCAAATCCAGTCAGCTAATGTTAGCATCTCGAATCAGCACAAGCTGTTCGTAGATGGAACTGGTATATGTAGTTCTTTACTTCGGCCAGTGTTATCCTCCTCCTATTGTTGATTAATCCAGACTGATGATTAGACTTAGACCCCATGTTTGTGGTTGCAGTTTGGCCAACACTTTCATAGCAATATAGTTAGCTGCTACGTTGCTAGTCGTAAGCTGCTTGAACTCAAACTGTGTTGCTTAGTGCCGGTATTTGAAAAAATCATTGGCGTATCTGTCTGTACTGATTTAACGTCCTTTCTTTAATAGATCTATTAGAGTCGTTATCACAGAATGGAAAGCCCCCAGACGGCAATGACAATTCTATGAACGGAGATGGACCCAGAATGAAACATCGCAGCAAAGCAGACGAAGCGAATGGGTCAGGAGAGGGGGCCGCTGAGACATCCAAACCGTATACGGCAGATCAACTTGACGCGGTCAAAAAGTGAGCTTGTGTTAACCAGGCTCAGTCAATGATGCATTTTTAATGATGTGGCTGAGGTTCCCCGGCAGGTAGCTGTATCTAGGTTCACCTCTCGAATGACTTGAGTTGTGCAACATGTCCTGTTTAGTAGCTATGTTATGGGTTTCTGTTATCACGTCCGTTTCCATAACCTGATCTTGTTCTTTGTTATTATGATTGTGCGCTTAAAGGATCAAGAGTTGTAAAGATTACTACCAAATCCTTGGTGTTGAAAAGGATGCAGTGGAGGAGGATCTTAAGAAAGCGTACAGGAAGCTGGCTCTGAAATTCCATCCAGATAAAAACCACGCACCAGGAGCCACGGAGGCCTTCAAAGGTGAATAGCTGTCTCTCTATCATAGCATGATAAGTACATTGATTTACTATGATTGGCCAAGTCAGTAGGTTTATACAACATAAACACTGATGGGGTTAGGAGGACCATATTATACTTCTGTGTTGAATAGTAAATTTAGGTATGCCGTGGGTAACTCGCAGAGGCACCCTTCAAAAATATGGAAGCACAATGGACTATGATGGACTGTTTAGGTACACAAAAGTAATAAGAAAGAAACAACAATAAGAAAATAAAAAATAAGGAAAAATGTTCATCTTTTCAACATAAATGCAATCACTGACTCAGATCCCTGTCGCACCTACAGTGGTATTTCAACATAGAAAAATGGTTGTCGCCCATGGGGATCAATTCCCACCGGGACTTCCCCCATTCTAAGAATAGACACATTCATGTTGTTATCGTGGCTTCCATCTTTTGGGTAGCAGAGTCTAACCAAATGTCCTGTCCCTTATTCATATTGCCATGTGCTCCTGTTTCTGTGAAATCAGCTATCGGGACTGCCTACGCTGTGCTCAGTAATACAGAGAAACGGCAGCAGTATGATCAGTACGGGGAGGAGCAGTCACACCCCACCAGACAGAGGCAGCACCAGCGACATGACTTTGAGGCGGACATCTCTCCAGAGGATCTCTTCAACATGTTCTTTGGGGGCGGATTCCCATCCAGTAAGGACTATTTTGTACTTGCCTTTGAGGTGGTCCCCGTTGGCGCGAATTATGTCTTGGTCCCTGCCAGTACCAACATAAAACCCAACTGTCCATAGAATGACTCCACCTCTATGTTGACAGAGAATGTAGACTTTTTGTGATAGCCCTCCCTAACCGGGGATGGCAGTATAGGCAGAACAGAGATCCCATCCAGTCAGTACTGTTAACCATTCACCATCAAACTCTGAGAAAGCTATGGCGCACAATATTGATTTCACCACTTTGTTGCTTGGCTGAAATAAAAGGTAATGTAGGTACGATCCCAGAGATGTAAAAAGCGAGAGAGACGGTGTTCGAGAGCAAGCTTTTGAAATCAAACAACCCCAAAAAGTCCCCTCTTTCTCAGGCCCGTCCTCCTTACGTTTATCCTCCATTGAGAAGTGTTGCATTTCAAATTGGCAAGAAGGTTTCCAAGAACGAATCATGGAGGAGATGCCCTGATTGGTCCGTAATGAATGGCCCTTAGTGCCCTTGTGGAACACATCGCTGCAGTTACACAAAATGACAAAGGAAGGGCTTCCAGGGAGACACTTAAAAGTGATGAACACGTATGGACACGGTTGGTGTTGCTGTAAAAGTTTTTGAGTGGAAATAAAATCGAAGTGTTTTTGGTTTGTTTTAACATTGTGGATCGTATGATTCAGATATTATTACAGTGTCACTACGTGTTCATATATTTTAAGTGTACTCTGGAAGCACTTCCGTTGACATATGGTGTAGTTGCAGTTGGTTTCTGTGTTGTGTTGTCTGGTTTTTACAGACTGTTTTTTCTAAATGTGGCAAATGTGTTGCCCAATTGATGAAAATGTTTTCTTAATTTACTTGTGATTTGGATGTGTTTTCTTAAGTTACAGTGTGTCTGGGGCAACTTGATGAAGATGTGTTCTTAATTTGCCTGTATATGTCCAATTGCATGGGTTGTCTTTAGTTGCATTGTGCTGAGCTCTCAGGGCCAGCAAGGAAATTGGCAGAGGGCAGTCTTAAATCTATTAGCTCATACAGAGACAGGCATTTTTACCTCAAGAGAGATATTCTCACAGTGCATTGCCATAACTTTCAATAGCTGACAGATGGCTGTACCATTTGAGGGTCATCAACACATGACACTCAAAAGTGGTCTCTAATGTTGCCTACAGCACTTTTTTAAGATATGTATGTATGTGACTGGGCTATTTCATTTTTACTAAATAATGTGATAGTGACACAAGAAGAAGGGACTTTAAAATATTGATCATGATCCTGACTGGCAGCTAAATCTAAGATGATTAATACGGTGGAAAACCACGTTTTTTGGTCATCATCTACTAGTATCTCTACACACGTTCGCAAGTCACTTTGACGTATGGTGAAAGCAGGATTGACCAATCTGTATAGCAGCCTGTTTGAACTATCGCTGATGTTTACCGATTTAAAAGTTGCATGAGGGCTGTGAGGTGTCACAAAGAGGCCAAGTGTATGCAGCTCTTGCTGCATACACTTGACCTCCTGCCCAACCGGCTTTCAAGAGCTGACGTAGAATCAAACCCTTGCAATCATACGATTGACCGACGTGTTCCCCTGAAAAAAAACAGGCCAAGCATTTTTGGCGTGGTTCTTTTCTCCTTATCTCAACGCTATTACATTTACATTTATTTCACTTTTATAAATACATATGGCTTGATTTTACTTTCACTGCTGTCTTTCTTTTCTTTAAGGCAATGTACATGTTTACAGAAATGGCAGAATGCACTTTGCAAATCAACACAGACAAGAAAGGAGAGAGCAACAAAGAGAGGCAAGTCTTGTGTGTTTTGATGTAGCACAATATGTCTTGGACGTTAGACAGTCTGCAGAAGAGCACTGCGCCTAACATCTACGGTCATGGGTGTGTAGTACTGCACTGAATCTTTTGGGCAGCTCTCTCAACAAGGTGATGTGTTTTCTCTCCACAGGGAGGCCTGGCCCTTTTTATCCAGCTCATGCCCATCCTTATCCTCATCGTGGTTTCTGCTCTCAGCCAAATGATGGTCTCCCAGCCCCCCTACAGCCTTAGTTACCGCTCGTAAGCCCTTTAAAAATGGAAAAAGTTAATTTTGTTTAGGGTTGTGTCGTGAAGTCCGGCAGATGATTCATCCTTTTCCTATCGTTTAGTTTGTGCCCTCATTTTCTATTGTCTCAATGTTTCGCCAGTTCATCTGGACACGTTCAGAAGAGGCATACGTCCGTGTTGAAGGTGCCTTTCTTCGTGGGAGAGCGCTTTCATGAAGAGTACTCTGGAACTAACCTGAAGCAAGTAGAGAAAAGTGTGGAGGAAGACTATATCTCCAACCTCAGAAACAACTGCTGGAAGGAGAAGCAGCAGAGTGAGTTCGCCTGATCTGGTTGGATTCTGTGGAGTTCATTTTATGTTTTATTGTCGTTTTTTCATGGGGTTTGTGCTTATTTAATGCAATGTTCTTTCACTTAAATCACAAAGATGTATGAATAACATCTTGACTTCTTATTTGAAATCTTTGTCTTTTAGTCAAATATCACTTATAGAAAAAAGAAAAAAGTGGGTTAAAATTCAACATATAAAGTCTATTCCAGCAGTTGAATGTATACATATTGTGGAATATATTTAAGATGCATATCTTGCACCATTGCAACCCACTGACCTATGTTTTTGAACAACGATGGATGTCTCTATTTTTCTTTTTCTTTTCAGAGGAAGGCCTACTGTACCGTGCCCGATACTTTGGAGACTCAGATTTATACCAGAGGGCACAGAGAATGGGAACCCCCAGCTGCTCCAGGTTGTCTGAGATACAGGTTCTAATCCATGGCTAGAAATCATTGACGCACATTAGGGTGAGTGGCTTAAAAGACCCTGATTGTTATCCTTGGCTAATATGTTCAAGTCCTTTTGTTTGTCATATACTCTGCATACTAGCGTAATGTGGAGTGAAATAACCTGTATCTAAAAATATGTATGCAATGTGATTGATATCATGTCACATTCATCAATGATGCACCTTTCCATCCTGTCCCCATGGCTTTAATGAATGAATTAATGAATCTATCATTAATGTAAGCACTCCTTCACGTTGCTAATTTTCTCCTTTGTTTTCTCAGGTCATTAGAAACTTGAATTGAATTAGAAGAAATATGTTGGCGCAACTCAAATTGGAGTATATGACTGCAGCAAAAAATACCGTGAAAATCCGAAAACTACCATTAGCATTGTGGGCAACAGATTTCATCAGGGGAAGCCCTTTGCAACTGCTGGCTGAATTCTTGCAGGACTGGGACATGCTGTGAGTCGACCGTTGACATTTTTTTCCTATAGTGTCTTCGAGATGGCGTCCAACTGAAAAGATTTAAAGAAGGCAAAGAAGAGAGAAAATGTTGTCTATTTGAATGGCATATCAATGCTGCTAAGATTTCACTGTCTATATCCCCAAGTCTTTTTTTTTTTTATTTAATGAAAAAGGAAAAAAAGAATCCCCTGGCCTTCTTGTAGATGGGGCACCAGAGCCACTGACTAAATATAGTAATTTTTATAGTTCATACCAATGTAAATATAAATTTACTTTTAACAGTGCAGGATTCAATTGCATTAAGATACAAATCCTTCTATAATTTAATGTTATTCCGTGGGTTTGCTTGTAGCTTGTTCGATTATGATTATTCAGAATCAAACAAACCTGTATTTATTAAATTAATCCCGCTAAAATTGTATTAAAGTTTGTTGAAATTAAATGTTGCCCTGTGACCGTCTTTTAAAACCTGTCTATTATTTACTGGGTAGTTTGGGAGGGCAAAAACATTTCAGAGACAATTTTGGAAAATAATTTATTTTTGTCACTGCAAAAAGACAGTACATATTTGACTATCAAATACATGCAGAAGGTGTTGCTTCCAGTAATTCATATTCTAAAGATGAGCACTCAACTGTTCCATACCCACAACGACCAGCATTATATCATTCATTCAACTAGAAAATCTGCCATTAAACATGTCACAGTTGGTCCTGCTATTTTTTTTGGTTTGGGTCTACAGTGCTGAAGACAACATCTTCGATCACTGAGACCAGAAAAAAAGCTTTTCTCGTTTTACATTAGTATAATGTAAGTCTATTGCATATTGAAAAGAACTACAGTGCTTTAACAAGATATCTGTTCTCCTATATAAGGACCCTTTTAAACTTGTAACCGTTCTTCCCCTATTAAGAGTGCTTCTGATGGCGTTTTGACTTTTACATCCATCGTTGTAACAGCAGGAGACACGTTGCTCAGCAACACACCTCAACCACCAGTTCTCCTGAACAGTACAACTTCCTTTTGATGGCCCGGAAGCTAGGACTGAGTCTGAGGGTTTTAGGACGTCGGGCGTTGGCACTTTGTGGAGTGTTGGTCTTGAAGAGTTTTTGAACTTTCGGCCAGAACCCCCCGGTATCCGTCCTCAGCACTAGGGTTACGTGAAACGTTGGGACGAGGCTTGCATCCACAGCTATTTGCTCCACACAGCACACGTCTCCCTGCCCTCCATTGTCGACACACAGGTCTATAAGCGCCCCCCGGAGGCCGCAGGGCTCAAAGGCAGCCAGATGGATGAGCTCTTGCCCGATGCTGTGCAGCAAGCGGTCAGGTAGGATCAGCTTTGAGCTGCCGGCAGCTCCCAGAGAAGCGTCGCTCAGACTGCGAGCTATGGTGGCCACTATCTCCTCAGACAGCGTTACCTCCAAAGGGCCGAAGAGGACGCTGCTTTCTGACTCGGAAAGTGATAGGTCCACCACAGATCCTAAAACAAGAGCGAAGTTTAAGGGTTAAGGGTGAATGAATTGTCAATTCAATTTAAAAAAACGAACAATGAGCCCAAGTCGATAATTTGTACGTCATTCAGACTGTAATGGTTATAGACCCGTTAGATGTGTTGCATCTTGTCATTCGGAGATAACTTAAAGCAGATGACTCCTGCAACCCTTACCAGTAGGACTTTTTCTGCAGTGCTCTGCTGTTGTTCCCGACTGATATGTCCCTTTTAGTTCTGCCAGTCTTTGTAGTAGACTACCCACTGACAGTCGTTTGGAGACCCTGTCCTCCACCGGGGACGGGGGGAAACTGCCGTCCATTGATTGCGAGCAAGAAAACGACATATTTAATACAAAGTAAAAAGTGTTACTGTTAAAAAAAAAAAAAGTGCTTGGCTATTACCCCTAACCGGACCAGGCCAGCTGGAAAACACTGGAAACAATGGGACAAAGCTTTAAATACCCATGCCTAAAGGCCCCTCCCTCATATTTGTTTAACCAATGAGCGTTCAGAACACGTCTCTAACTCTGCCTAGTAACATTTTGGTCTACACAGCGTCCCCCCCCTATCCCCCCGCTCCCCTATCCCCCCACTCCCCTAACTTTCAAAGGACTTGTCTATAAAGCGATTTGGATGTCTTGCTAAACGTTTCACACGTCTAGCACGTATCTTGAAACCATTGATTTCAACATAGAAATCAAGCGTCAGGACTTGTTTCCCCTTAAACCTGTTTTGGATTATGTAGCCTGACGTTACCTATCTAAGCAAAGACATGTGTCACACTTTGCGAAGTCATCTATTTGCTAAATAAACTTGCCGATTATTGATAAAAGGCCTATTTGGTAGACTCCAACAGACCGCACACAGTAACTTTAAATGACAAAGGATTCACACAGTAACTTGGAAGAATAAAGGATTCAGAAAATTAGTTTAGTTCTACGATTAAGGACACGTAGACTTTCAAACATTTGTGTCAAATCTAGACTAAATAATTGTTACTAACAGGTTCATGAATGTTATAACATCTCCACATGGTGGCATCAGTACACCGCCCCTTACGGTCAAAGTAGTGATTCATTCGTTTCTCGACAAATGAAGAACCTGCGTTCAAGCACGTCTTCACCCGACGTCCACCGTATTTTCTTGTGGTTCATTATTAAAAGTACGAAAACAGATTATGTCAGAATTATCATTTATTTTTACATGATTAAAGCCATTATTGTAGCCTACATTGTCTAGGACAGCTTGACATTGTTAAACACCGTTGTATTATATATATTATATTGTGCAACACTTAAAATGCCTTCCCCTTAATATACTCCCATAAAAAGTAAGGTTGGCACATAGGCCTATATTGTAGCGTAAGAGGGAGGAAAAGGGACGCATCCACACGGCTTTTTGCTCTTCTTGGAACACGATGAATCCACCTTTGTTGATTAATTCGGCCAGCGGCACAAGGGTCCTGGACGGGTCTGTAACTATAGTAACACCGGGCTGATGCGAAGTCCATTTCACGCAACAAGGGGGGATAAAGTAGCCTAAAGATATTATTTGAATCCTCAGCATCAAGGTATGGTAGAAGATACCAAGTGTTTATTTCCATTAGTCTAGTTTATCCTCTCCCTCTAGTCCGTTCAACACCGAGCAGTGTCACTAGTCTCTGTGTCCGTGTGTGTCTGCGCGGCACCTGAGAGAGCTGCGGTTCAGAGGGCCCTTCTCATGGTGATTTATTGCTCGAGGTGGCAGAAACGGATCTCCGCCCCTGGAGGACAAGACCATCGATGGGGAAATCCATGCTGGGGGGGGGGGGGGAACTACAGTGCACATGTTCTTTATCATTCAATTAATTAGTTTGAATCTTTCAGCGTTTTCGATGTGCTAGTGTTATAAAGGCAAGGCAAGGCAACTTTATTTCTATAGCACTTTTCATACACAAGGCAGACTCCAAGTGCTTCACATATAAACATTGTCATACAATAAAATAAAATAATAGATAAGTAAAAGAAAACATGCAAAGAAATGAGTAAAATAGATCAGCATTTTAGAAAGTGCAATGTATTTAAGATCAGATCAACAGTCTCTCTGGTACCCACGTCGGGACTCCAACCCGACCTAAAGGAACTTGGTCCTTTCTCTGGGACTCCAACCCGGATTCTTGTCAATTTCGATTCTAGGACTCTAACCCAGATTCTAGGACTCTAACCCAGACACACGTCGGGACTCTAACCACGAACCAAAGGCCTTATTCTGGGACTCCAACCCAGACAGACGTCTGGATTCTAACCCAGACAGAACTCTGTCCTTTCTCTGGGACTCCAACCCGACCTAAAGGAACTTGGTCCTTTCTCTGGGACTCCAACCCGACCTAAAGGAACTCTGTCCTTTCTCTGGGACTCCAACCCAGATTCTAGGACTCTAACCCAGACAGAACTTGGGTCTCAAACCCTTATCCTTTCTCTCTGATATCAGATCATGTATCTTTCTGGTAAAAATAGAAAATAAAGGGAAAGTTAAAAAGGTATTTTAGTAATAAAATAGAAGATAAAGGCAAAGTAAAAAAAGCTTTTTAGAAAGTGCAATTTTTGTATTTAAGATTTAGCAGAAAGCTAAAGCAAACATAAAAGTCTTCAGTCTTGTTTTAAAGGTGGTCAGAGTTGGGGCAAGTCTTAAATCCTCAGGGAGTTTATTCCAGCTATTTGCTGCATAGTAACTAAATCCTGCTTTCCTATGTTTTGTGTTTACTCTGGGGATAATTAACAGATTGGTCTCAGAATATCTTAGTGGTCTAGAAGGCTTATGAAGTGGAAGCATATCAGTTAAATATTTTGGGCCTAAACCATGTAGGGATTTATAAGTTAGCAACATGATTTTAAAATCAATTCTCTGACCTACATGAAGCCAATGTAACGATTTAAGAATTGGTGTGATATGTTCAAAGTTTTTGGTCTTTGTTAGAACTCTAGCAGCAGCATTCTGAACAAGCTCAAGCTTCCTTAGAGTTTGTTTTGGGAGACCTGTAAGGAGACCATTGCAGTAATCAAGCTTACTAGTGATAAAGGCATGTACAAGTTTTTGTAAGTCTTCGGTGGACATGAGCCCTCTAAGTCTTGCTACATTTTTAAGGTGATAATATGCAGATTTTGTAACTGATTTGATGTGACTGTCGAAATGTAAATCTGAATCCATGTAACCCCTAGATTTCTGGCTTTGATTGAGGTTTTCAGGGACAGAGAGTGAAGGTGTTGGGTTACTTTAAGCCTTTCCGTTTTAGCACCAAATACAATTATCTCAGTTTTGTCCTCATTTAGTTGAAGGAAATTTCGGCACACCCAGTCTTTCACTTGCTCAATGCACTGGCACAGCACTGGGCCGATAGTCATTTGGTGATAACGATACATAGACTTGCGTGTCATCAGCATAGCAATGATGATCAATATTGGGAGCATGTAGATGTTGAATAAAGAGGGTCCTTAGATATAACCTTGTGGGACTTCACATGTCACGTTGGTTGATTCTGATACAAAGTCGCCAATGGAAACAAAGTAGTTCCTATTTTGTAGGTAGGACCTGAACCAATTTAAGACTGTGTCTGAAAGCCCCACCCGGTTTTCTAACCTGTCCAAAAGTATTGTATGGTCTACAGTGTCGAAGGCAGCGCTGAGGTCTAGTAGCATTAGTATTGAGGTTTTGCCAGAGTCTATGTTAAGACGGATGTCGTTTACAACTTTAATAAGGGCGGTCTCGGTGCTGTGCAGGGGTCGAAATCCTGATTGGAAGGTGTCATGGCAACCAGTTGATGCCAGGAAGTGATTAAGTTGCTGGAGGACAACTTTCTCAATGATTTTGCTTATGAAGGGTAGATTTGGTATTGGTCTGTAGTTGTTAATAATAGAGGCATCTAGGCTCCGCTTATAGACCTTTTAGACCATATAGTACTTATAGACCTTTTTTCTGCTTCAAATATGCTTCCTACGTTTTATATTGGCTATCTTAATTGGTAGTCGTCTTATCATGTGGCTATTTGCTGTAGCCTGCTACTGCATCCTAAACCGACCAAACCACTTGTAACCATAATCTGTACATTATGGTAAACATGTGAATCCTATGAATGTGTTCTTTTTTATATCGAGTAGGCTATCTAAGGACATGTCGCATGATTTGCTAAGACCTAAAATATACCATATCGATGTGCAAATGTTGCCATCCCATCAAATCCAGTTCTTTCTTGGATAACGGGGGCTGGACTGACCTTAAACTATAGATTAGTATTCGGCTAAACTGTTAAGCCTACCCCGACCCCTTGACCTTACTGTTACTGGCCACTGAATCAGATCATTTGTGGGTTGTTTTTTTTTCAGCTGTCACCCTGGTAAACATGGACTGATCCAGAATTAACACCAAACGGTTGATATATTTCACCATTTGCTGAAAACATAAAAACATTCAGGGTTGCAAATTAAAGCAATGAATTTTTCAGATTGTCAATATTCAGAAAACTTTCTGTAGGATAAGTAGGATAACTTTCTGTTGCTTTAATTTGAACGTTATGTCGGTTATTTCTATGTCAATGTATATTTATTTGTCTATATTGGTTCACTGCAATTGGGCTGCCTAAATCTTTCTTTTTTTTCTTTTTATGAAAAGTGATTGAAAAGTGTATTTTTCTTGCTGGGAGATTTTCGTAGATAGAAAAAATCCTAAGTAATATTGCACACATATATGTCTCTGTCTCTCTCTGTCTCTCTCTGTCTGTCTCTCTCTCTCTCTCTCTCTCTCTCTCTCTCTCTCTCTCTCTCTCTCTCTCTCTCTCTCTTTCTCTCTATGTCTCCCTCCCCCTCTCTGTCTTAGCTTTGAATAGGTATCAAACCGGTCCGTAGAGTCGATGACAGGACCCGTGTCACATTACAGTCAGCAATTTCCCTTCTCCTGCTTCACGATAATTAGATTACATATTTTCCTAAAGGCAGCTCTCTTTACTTGTGCTCTTTGATTGATGCAATTGTGAAATCGAAAATACAATTATGATCGAACTTGTTGACACACTCCTGTGTTAACCCCAAAGTGTAGTGGTGTCCTCTTTGTTTGTGCACCAGTTAATTTGATTTGCATTCAAAGCTTCACCGTCCTTCTTTCAGGCAGCTGAGTTAAAGAGCACATAAAAAACACTGTTTTGGCTGCATTTCAGTTAACGTTCATTCTGTATTCTGTTTATATATCTATATCTATTTCTGTATCTATATCTATCTATGTGTGTGCGTGCGTGTGTGTTTGCGTGCGTGCGTTCTTATCGGTAATGTACATGATCTGAAAGGTGTATGGATGAATTAACCCTCACCCGATCAGTTTTATCTCATAAGTTAACACCCCCCTATCTATTTCTGCCCATCTTTCGCTCGCGCTCTCTCTCTCTCTCTCTCTCTCTCTCTCTCTCTCTCTCTCTCTCTCTCTGGCGCGCGATCCTTAACGCTCTCTCTCTCTCACACACACACACACACACACACACACACACACACACACACACACACACACACACACACACACACACACACACCCTCCCTCCCCCTCCGATTGGTGTCCGCCCCTCTCCCAAGCAAACGCAGAAGCATCCCCAACCTAATCAGGTCGTCACAGGTTCGTTTCAGCCTCAGCATCATCACCACCACCACCGCCACCATCACCTCCACCACCTAAAAAGGGCACAAGCCTCCATCGGTGATATATCGGTGTTATCGGGGGGGTTGTCTATCTGCCATCATGGTTCGAAAGATGGATACCCGGTGCCTTCTCGTCCCGATGCTGGTGCTGGTGGGCTCGGCGACCTACTACCAGACCGCCGCAAAGAGCATAGAGGATGCTGAGAAGAAGGGGAATTTTATGGAGGACGAGAAGTGGCTGTCCACAATTTCCCAGTACAGCCGTAAGATCAAGCACTGGAACCGCTTCAGAGACGTGAGTCCGCGTGTTGTGTGTTGTGGGAGAGATCCGCGTTAATGCGGTAAGCTGTGTTGACGGTGGGGAGGGCGAACATCTGCTGCGGGCAGGCACCGTGATTCACCTTATATCTTCACTGATCAACGCCTCCACAGCTGAGGCTAATTTTCACACACTGGCAGGTGTAAACGGAGAGGTACGATCCTGCTTGGTGTAAACATTGAAAAGTTTTTTCTGGCTCACTCATGGGATGTTATGCATGGAAAGGGAACACAAATGTTGTAATTTGGCTGTGGCGGACAAGAGTCAATGCAAAGCCTGCTACTCGGATAGGAAGAGGCTACTACTACTAACTACTATTCGAGATCCAATGTTTAAGAAGGTAGCTGGGGCCCCCATTTGAAGCTCTATCAATGCACTGCTTACATTCACTTGTATGTTGTGTGCAGATGTAAGATGCATCTTACATCTGCGGTTTTCTTAATTGTCTAGAACAATAAGAACAAAACATTGACAGAGGTGTCCCAATTGATGTGATAGGGTGCTTCTGAATGTGCAAATATGCACAATCACACACCTCTTGGAACATCAGAATAATTATAACCATCGGTTGTAATGTGATCTGCTGTCGGAAGTTTCGACACCACTGTAATAAGATTATCAATGATCCACCTAACACATGCTTAGTTTGGCCGATTGCCCCATTTTATTAGATCATCACCTTGTTAATAATTGTGATTGATGTTCATTTGACTATGGGCTTCTTGATCTTATCCAATAGGAACGCCTGATAAAAAAATGTGTGAACCATCTTGTGTAGTAGGCCTACCTGTGATGAGAGTATTTATCAGAATAGGCCTAAGCCCTTTCGTGGAAGATAAAACCCCACAAAAAATCCCACCCTCTTTTTCCCCCCTCCTGCTGCGTGAGGGATTAAGTAAGTGATTTCTGCTTTGCCTATTTGTGCAGCACGTACTGTACACAAACCTGTGACATGATTAAGGGAATTATTGCAGCACTACTGCACTGCTTTGCTGATCCCGCACTACACTAAATGAGCATTAATTGTTTTTGCCAATTCAATTGCAGATAGGCCTATAAATAATGTCAAAACAATGAGTTGATCACATGCACACTCACACATACGCTCTTAAAACCCCCCAACAATAGACCTGCTTTCAGTGTAAGTGATGTGTAGTCTCATTTTATGCATGTGAAAATATACATTGCAATACACCGCCTTATAGGTTTCATATAGAGATCACTGTATAGATAGATATGTCTATATATAATGTATGGGTTTCATTCCCAGAGGTACTTACTCATTACTGATATACTCATTACCATGTCCATATAGCTGTGGGCACATAATTTATATATATGTGTGTGTGTGTGGGTGTGTGTTTGTGTCTGTGTGCGTCTAGGTGTGCGTGTGTGCATGCATGTGGGATTTATACATGTGATTAAGTCCATAGTATAGGAGAGGATACATGTCGTCCTTTTGTCATTCAATCATTGTAATGTTTTTTTCAAAGACACAACAGTAGTCATCTTGATGATGTCGAGAGAGAGAGGGGCGAAGAAACATCACACACACACATCATCATCATCATTCCAGAATCTCCCAGGGCACCGTCGATAGAAAAAACTTTGATTTGAAGCATGGTGCTCTACAGAAACAGCGGCTCTGTGATGTGCTTCTGTGATGGAGACTGGTTCTCTGGCGATCAGAGGGTCCTTTCAACACCGTAAGAAATTAGGAAGAAACGGCACCCAGTGTGCAATCGATGGAGAAGATTGGTGCCATGAATAATATAAATCGGTTTATTAGCCCAGTGAGTTAGCACGCAAGGAATTAAAATGAAAGGATTTTGTCTTGGTGCACTGCTACATAAAGGACTACGAAACCCATTCTATCATTAAAGGAAAGCATGTTTGGTGCTGCTTCACATTTTTTGTTGTTTTGTTATCTAATCTAATCTAATCTAAAACACTATTAAATGTAAAACACTGTATATAAGACAAAAAAAATATTGTACATATACATACATATTCATAGAATTGTCAATATAGGTACATTTATTGTGCAGTATCAGCAGAGAAATATGCTGATATTGAGGCATATACTGTCCTATTACTTTGCTCACTTTAAGATATTCACACAGGGACCACTACACAAGCAGTTGTGTACTGATCCTGAAACATGCAACGTTTAACCGAATCTTGAACTCTCTCCTTGCAAGTATATTTGCTTTTGCTGTTTTACTTCCCATAATCTACCTTCTTTTGTTCAGCTAAAATCAAAGTCTTGGTCTTTTTAGCTAAAAAACAACAAGGAAGACAACATTGATTTTCTGGCAGTTATAGGTTCTTTCTACACGAATGCCCTTGACACAGATCCCACAAATTATACAAATTCATGTTGACTTGCGACGTCCCCCGAGAGTCGAATGCTGAATATTAATACATCAAGGGATAGATATAATGGATGCTGTGAGACATGAAAGAAATACCATTTCTCATATTTATTCACCCTCCCCACCCAACCAACCCCACCCCCACACACGCCAGTCCATAATGCTATCGGGATGCGCCTTGCTTTCAGATAAAAAAAATAAAAGAAAGGTCTTTCACTTAATTAAAACAGACACCACTTTCAATTCAACCCGGGGCCTGGTGAATCTGGTGGAGTGAAAAGATGATTAGATGTAACAGTTACAATAGACACATGACTGAACGCCGAACCTAAAACCCTTTAAAGCTCCTCTTTAATCCGACAGGTCCGTTCAGCGCTTCATTCCAGTAATGCACCGAAATCCATAAAACGATGAGGGAAAAAAATACACCGCCATGAAACACTGTAATGGTGATTGATATTACAGGACAGCTGGCGTCTTATTGGCTCAATTGAGGTACTGGATGTTCTGTGACTTGCGCAGGGAGGAGAGGTTAGGTTAGTGGTCGGGGTGTTAGTGTGACCCAACCCAAATTTAATGGGTTCCTACTTTGTACTGCAATGTCCGCAGTCCACCTGTAAGTATCCTTGAGGGAGAAGCAACATAGAACTAGCTGCTCTAGGAAGAAAGTAGCTTCGGAAAAAATCTAGTCCGGAATGATGATACAATCTAGTCTAAATGGTACAGTCATATACGTAAATACACATTTTCTCTTCAAAGGAAACAGCCCACAGCATACATACACACCATGTCAGTTTTGTGTAAGGTTGTATGGAATAACGCAAGAGGCAATATGGAACTTGCAATGGCGATAGCCGATGACATTTAGTGAAGCAATAATAGGAAATGTACCCTTGCAATGAATCGAATGTGCTATCCTGCTGCAATTTCGACCATGCACTGTGGCAGCAGACAATCCTAGGAGATCCGGGAAAAGACTGGAGAGAAATGATTGCTACTCTCTGTCCTTAGGACATGTAAGATACATGCATTCACATGCACACCGCGCGTGCATGTGATCACCAGGGACTCACATTCAGCCCTGTGCAATGGGTTTGACATGGATAGCCGTACCCCAATAAACTGGAAAACACAAGGCCTTGTACCTCCATATTTTCGTTCTGTGTGTGTACAGCGTTTTGGCCTTCTCAACTTCACAATTAATAGTGTAAAAATATGGAGCTCAGATTATCTTATTCATGAAATCTTTGCGCATATCCCTTTTTAATATGCAGCTCAAGGAAGCAATCGAAAGTTCGAATTTTCAGCCTCTATTTCTTTAACAGGGTTTCTCATTGTTTGACCAACACAGCAAAAATAAAAGTGCCTGCAGTGTTCAGTTTGGTCAATTGAAGAATGTTCTCATAATTTCACATGGTAACTGTGAAATGAGATACCATGGTACCATAGTTCCAAGGGGTTACCCTTTTCTCCCCTTTCTCTATTTCTTTGGTAATACTATAAAGTGTAAGGGTCCCTATTTAAGGACAGATGCCCATTGGTACAGTCCAAGAAGAGGTGACAAGGGAGCTGACCTATTCTATCCTACATCTGGGCGGACACGCCCACTAGTGAAGTCACCAGCGGAGAGATTGAGGCTTGAAGAGGCTAATCTGCCTCCCGCCTAGTTTTCAACGAGGCTCCCTTTAAAGTCAACGGCCTACTCTGCCTGCAGCAGTCACCTGTCCTCATAAATGGACAGGGTCAAATAGTAATTTTATTGAGACTGGCTGATATGACATACTTGTTCACCAAGGTCCTTTTTTTTTAAGCGTGTTCACCAAGGTCCTTTTTTTTCCTAAATGAGGACAGGTGTTGACTGAGATAACAGTCAACACTGGTCCAAAAGACTGCTTACAAAAAGGACCTTGGTGAACAAGTATGTCATAAGCCAGTCTCAATAAAATTACTATAAGACCCAACTAGTCCAATGCATCCAAAATGTCTTATAGTGAAAAAAAAAAATATATATATATATAGATATATATATACATATATATCTATATATATTTTTTTTTAATATTTATTTATTTATTTATTATAGATGTCATTCTGGAACAGAGGGTTTCTTGCTCAAGGAGGCCTTCAAGTATCTGGCTATATCGATTGGCTCTCCTCTAACAAGATTTTACGATTTGTGCCTCGCACTCCATTTTTGCTGTCATCACTTTTCCCCCAGGTCCCCGGGAACCTAATTGTGGATAATGGCATTCATAACCTGCCAGCCAAGAGCTCCATTAAAGACCTTTCCTATGCAGGCATCGTCTCACTTGTATTATCGGTGGCTTCAGTCTACTTTCCTATCGCACGGCGGCGTGTGTGCGTTGCGCTCGTGCGTGTTTGTGTGTGCGCGCGTGTGTGTGTCCCACGCACTTAACCATATCTTCTTTGATCTTATAATAGACTGTGGCTAATGGTCGGAGAAACTTCCGGAATGATAATACAAGCCTAAAAGTGGCATGAATCGGTTTCTCTCTCTCTCTCTCTCTCTCTCTCTCTCTCTCCCTCTCCCTCTTTCACATGTTTTTCTCTTGGCTGGTAGGACAACATGCCGAGTTGTATTCATTTGGTTTCGGTAGCCATGTTAGCTAAACGACTCTAGTGCCATCACTGGCATCAAACGTTCGATTGCTCCTCTTTTCCCCTTGCAGAGCAACGTGAATGCCCTCTTGGACTGTATTGTGTGTCGGTAGTGCATGGCCTCTATGTGGCTGTGACTGTATTCCAATCTTGACCAACGCACTCTCCTCCCTTGGTGATAAATAAGTGCATCGTGTCGTGACGTTTTTCCCATTACCCATAATCCTTCAGCCGTGGGAGGGCAAAAGGTCCCGGGTCTGTGGAAGGTGCAGATGGAGTGTGTCTGGGCCAGCTCGGGACAGGTCTGGAAGAGGGGCGGCCAGAAGGCGGTCCCGGTGGGTCTTGGCGGGGCCCGATGGCGTTATATGTGTGTGCTGCCTCACTTGGCTGACGACCAGAGGGCCGAGCGAGGTGCTCCTCAGTGATGGAGTAGAGAGAGAGAGGGACAGAGAAAGAGAAAATAGCTTGTCTTTCATCATAGTCTGCTGGCATAACTGTTGCTCTCCTCCCACGGCAGCACAATTGCTTGTTGAAGGGCACTGGTGCTGTAGAGAGAAGGGGAGGGGGAGGGGAAGAGTGTGTGTGTGGGTGTGTTTGTGTGTGTGTGTCGTTTTACGGTGACAAAAAAAAAGCACTGAAAAGCAATCGATGATACAGTAATTTGTACAAGAGTGGTACATTGCCACTTTGAGAGCTTGTGTGGTTAATGAAGTGCACTGTGTGCATTTGAACACATGAGTGGTACCGCCAATTCCATATCGGCGGACCATTTTTTTGTAAATGCTACAACTAATATGGTACTATAGTTCACAATGGTGCAGGGTCCTGGAAGAGTAGGGAGATTTGGCCAATGGTTTCAGAGAGGCAGACTCGCCGGTTTTGGATGACATGAGGAATAAAAATATTTGGCACAGAGTCTCCCAGGGGAAAACCAAGGTAGAGACCCTGGTTCCTGTGCGAGTCTTGCATGCAATATTCAGGTCCGGTTACGATGATATATAAATCCAGACAAATCGATGTATTTATGAATCTATAAAAGAGAATATTTCCATGACCCGGCGAATCTGTCTCATGTATTAATGTATCTAATTCTTCTCTGATCTCATCTAATGGTGGGCTTAAGCAGCTTTCACATAAAATATGTATACAATTTAGGCTGTAGAGAAAACCTTCAGTTTATAAATCGAGACACTTTAGTCAGTTCAATTTGGTTCGGTCCAGCACTTTGTGGTCGTTTTGGGGAACATTCTGTTTATTGTGCTGCTCTAAACATTATGTACAATACAGATGTAGTTCACAAACAACATCAACGACGCACAACAATAACAAGACTTGGGGGGGGGGGGGGTTTGGACATAGCTAGATAAAGGGCTGCATTCAGAGGGGTACTGAGGGGGGGAACTCTATATTGTAGTGTGCAAATCATGCATGTTTATTACACTTGGAACGAAAGAGAATCGATGAAAAATGATGTGCACTTAATTCATTATTGATTTGACTCCAATGCAAAACAGGCAAATGGCAACACACACATACACACGCACATACTGTATATTTACTGGAAAACAGAATGTACCCAAATAAGTTTGTGGTATACTATGGATTTATATAAAGAATATAGCTTTCTTCTTTTGCAACCAAATGTATTTTCACATTACGTTGACGCTTCTGTGTCTTCCCTGGCTTCCTGTTTTGTGGCGTTTATTCCGTCTTTTTGGATTCACACAAGCACATGTTATTAATTTGATGATTCAGTCCAATTCCCCTGTTTTACGCAGTGTTTTCAGTGAAGTGTGAAAATGTTCCTTGTTGCAGATTCTCTTGCTGCAACAGATTCTCCTGGTTGTCACTTCACTCCCAAGAGATACGAAAAACACTCTTATTTAACACATTTATTTAAAGACAAAAATATATGTATTAATAATAATAATAATAATAATAATACATTTTATTTCAAGCGCCTTTGATGTCACCCAAAACCACCGTACAGTAATTAAAGTATAGGCAGACATTCAGTTGATCAGACAATAGATGATCCTCTATCTGGTAGATCATTTTCTCTGACTGGTGCTATGCGTTCCTCTGATAGCCAACCCTCTTTTTGTAACCTTTGGCCTTGTGAGCCCACCCTGATGCCTGATTTCTCAATAGAGGAGAGGAACAGTTTGGCCTATGTACTTCCCCATCTCGGCAGCCCGTGCCTCTTTAAAGGACAATACCAATCTGGGTGACCAACCCATCGTAGCTGTCGCTCTTGGCTTCAGGAAAACATCTGTTTACAGTATCATTTGTAACGATGCCTTGGTTGCACCGATTCAGCTGAAGGACGTTTAGCATACGGAGATGGACGAAAATAACAGAGTAGAAAACATACAAGTTCTTTACGAAATGTCTTCAATAAGACAAAAAGTCAGGCGTGCAGACTCTAAATGCTCTTAGAATTAAGCCAAATTATATTGGTATGGGATGTTTTATTAAAGCCAGCTTAAGATGGTTTTACCACTTTGACCTGTATTTTTTTTTATCCTTTACGTCAAACACTTGCCTCACTAACAAGCTCAAATCAACTGACCTGCTTCTTCAGTCTTCCTAGTCTTCCTATATGTACCATAAGCCATGTGTCTTGCCTTTTTATGAAGGACTTTTGCCTTTGACAGAGAGTCAGTTGGTAGGATCGGTTCACATGCATTTAGACGGTAAACTGTTGCAGCAAACGTGTCCTTGGTGCTTGTTTGAGATGGCAGGGTTGATAGCTACTAGCATATGCCAGAGAGTTTGTCCCTGACAACTGTGTCCTGGATAAACATCATGATGAACATCCATTGATTGACCTGACTTATAGTTTGATGGCTAATACACATGTATCACAAATTCTGCATCAAATATTTATGCATACACACAAATATGTTTAATTCTGAATAGATTACCAAATTGAACCCAGGGTTTACTTTGGGGTTCAAACCACAGACCACATGTCCACAGACTAGCTGTAAGCATCGCTGAGCAAGAAACCTAACCCTACTTGTTCATTAATAACCATGATGACAATGGATGTGCCCAAATATGGATTCCATACCATGTTTCTTTATTGACTTACATTCATGTCAACATATTTCAAACGTTTGTCGGCACAATGATTCACATATTTCCACCGCACCGATCAGGATACTTGTGAAGGCATTGAACGTGAATGCAGTTTGACAGGAAACAGGCAACCTCTGATCACAGCCACCCTAACGCAGGGAGATCCACGGACGACAATGAAAACCATATCTTGCAGATCTTGAGAATATCGCAGTGACCTTCCATGTGTGCCTCTTGACGATTAAAGGTCTGAGTTTGCATAATACAGTAACACAGAAGAACGCCGTCCACTCAGACTCTATTGTGCTGTTTCTCTCCTTGGTCCTTGTTAAAAAAACCCTGACATATCTCCCAACTGGTGGCCGTTCTCGGTGAACCACGTAGGTGTGTTGCGTCAAAGTTAAAGTTATTTCCATAACCTTCTGGGTTACCATAGAGACGGTACCCTTTCAGGCTGAAAGCATACCAAGTGTATGATTTCAGTGCCGAAATACATTTGAGTCTGAAAATGTCACAAATCAGTCAGACCCCGCCCACACATGCACTCACACGTTGATTGTCTTTCCTTTTGTGTTCCCTCAATCTTCACACACACACATACACACACAGACAAACACACACACACACACACACACACACACACACTTTTATAACACAGCCTGTTCTACTCTGCGTTTGAACTCAATTTGTGAGAGGAAGACACGGAGTCCTGGGCGTCCTCCCACGTGCGCGATCCGTCACCATGCTCTGAATCATGGCAGGAGACTGAAGGGTGCACAACTTGGTTAGGAAAAAATCAAACGAGAAGCCGTGGCAGGCTGGGAAAACACAGGGTAGACGCTAGACTCTCCGGGTTTGACACGAGGGAGATCCTCTGTGATGTTATCCGGGTTGGGTTGGAGAGGGCCCGGAGACAGCTGAGTGAAGGCAGAGACGTGACACCCACACTGTCTCGACAGCCCAGGTACTTTCAAAGGTTAACAACCAGGACGGCTCGGTGGTTCAGCCCTCTTGTCTGCTATCAACCTGGGTGAAGGGGCCCTGGTTCAATTCTGATCCGTGCTGCAATACTGCTGGTCGTTCCTGTCTGTCTCTCTATTGTCCTGTCTGTCTCTCTATTTTCCTGTCTGTCTCTCTTTTGTCCGGTCTGTCTCTCTGTTGTCCTCTCTGTCTGTCTATTGTCCTCTCTGTCTCTGTATTGTCCTGTTTGTCTCTCTATTGCCCTGTCTGTCTCTCTATTGTCCTGTCTACAAAAGGCAGAAAAGGGCCATTAAATAATGTCAGTGTATTCCCAAATTCAAGGAAAGAAATCAAGGAGGGAGTGATTATTTGTCGGATTGTTGTCATGTGGTAAAATTAGCCACGCCCCCTTCACTTCCATCTTTAGGTAGCCCTTAGGCCCACCGTGTGAAAATGTTTCCCTGAGCAGCTTTTTTTCATAACATTTGATGAGATTGTCAATCCTGTCGGAGAAGCCGGGTCATCCATAAGGGAGTGATTCAAGGCCAGGTCGTTAAGTCTGGTGCCTTCAAGAGGCTGTTTATGGTCTACATTATTATTCTGTCAGCCACGAAGGAATATACAATCATTACTTGTCATCGACAGACTGTCTTTTTCTACTGTGGGTTTTATGCTTTACATTTTCAAAGAGATTCTTCTTTCAGAGAAATGATTGTGCAAGGGTTTGCTTATTTGTAGAATTTGAATATCTTGAGATTTGGACATAAAATGTACACGTTTGTATAAAGATGAGGCAAGGCACAATAGAAATTCCACAATCAAGGCTTATTTCAAACAATGAATGGAACCTCATAAACGCTAAACATCATGAATATTAAAAGTTGTCTCAGAGTGGGTAGACTGTGAATGTATGTATAACATTTGTGCCATGCAAATCCATTTTGGATTTGTTTCTATATTGGGGAATTTTAAGTTCCCCTATGTCGACAGAAAAACATCGCTGCTGCTGTGTCTGTGCTTCAGGGCACTATAGTAGGCTAAATGTTATATACCATAACATGTACGATGTACTATAGCTCATACAGAGCTATGTGAATTATCTGAAGCATGTGTACATGTTTAGCGATGACAAGTTGACTTAAGTTTGTGCTTAAATCAACCTTTTGTGGAATCTCAATATAATCCTCAAATACGGTACAATATTGTATTATATTGAGATTAATATGTATATATATATCTCAGAAGACATAATACCTTCTACTATAACAAGTGAAGCGAGTTTATGGTTTTTATGCTTGGAATATGAATGTTAATGAAGCTCGGCTCCTCACCTGCTGCAACGGAAATAACTTTTTTTCCTTCACTTAACACTGAATCCTCTTCCTCTTCTTCTCTTTCTCTGCTGCCGGCACGACACCAGGAGGTAGAGGTCAGTGTCTCCACCTCGACACTTTCAACTCCGATTTCATTAATAATTCATTCCACTGGATGCCTTTGTACTCCTTTATCTACCTGCTTTCCGCTTTTATCTTCATCCCGGGTGCGCTGTTTGGCGAGGCCAAATCTCATTAAAATGACCAATGTTCTAATTAAGCCGTGAAACAAAAGGGGAGGAGGGGCCATCTTGAATGCCAAGTCACTGCTCCGCCATATGTCCCGCATAGGCACAGAGCGCAGCTTGTTCATTGTTCATTTCCATACAGTAATAAAGTCATCGCGCACGGCCATCTGTGTCTGTTGTGAATCACATGATAACCTATGAATCACTGTGTGTGGAGGTTTGGTGTTCACACTGCAATGGATACGTACAACACTTTAACTGCCGTCTCCGCGGATGACAGAGTAATTACATTTCATGTTATTATCTGTTACGGATACAGACACTTGGTGCTTTGTAATGGCTCATAATGGGAGACATGGGGCGGTTAAAGTATAAATTTATCATGTTTCTGTCAATGTTTTGTTCCTGCAGGATGACTATGTCCGTTCCTGGGATGACACTCAAGGTTCTGATGAAAGTAAGTTTGGTACTCAACCTTTGCATTTTTATTTTGCTAATGTGTCTGGTGTGTGTCAAATGCATACAATGAAAATTGTATGCTTGAAGATAACAACTGTCGTAGCTATAAGAATTGTGTGGTAGAATTGTGTTGGTAGAATTTATTTTGGTAAAGGACTAACAGACCAACTTTACCTGAAGCTCAGGACTGCTAACCAGACCTCTCCGTCTCTTGCTCTGTAAACCTTGCTTGTTCTCGTAGGCCATGCTTCTAGAGGCTTCTCAGTGGGAAAGGTCAGGAGACGTCAGCTTTCCTCTGGTGTGCTAGAGACACGGAGATAGCCACGTATCAGCCAGGACCATCTCTACCCTCCACCCTGCTCCTAGTCTCCTGCTGTGACTCCTGCTCTAGGCTATCGCCTCCCCACCCTTAAAACAATAAAATGAGGAAGCAGATACTGAAACACTTTTGAGACTGCGAGTGCAATAAAGTTAATCCTAAGGGTGGGATCATGTGACGAAAAACCTTTGGGAACCGCTGGCCTGGCCACGACAAAGTTCTCTCCTCAACTCGTCACTTAATTTGCCAGCTTGATGGAGTCATCTGAACAGTAGATTCCATTAGGCCAATATTCACAGGCCTAATTACTGATTAATTACACCTTTCGGTGAATAGTTGAGATAATCAGGACATGTAGTAGAGAGACAGGAGTTGGGTGCAAAGAAGTCTTGATTTACTGGAATGTGGTTTTAAGTCAAATTAATTTAACTCCTGCCAACTGTATAGCTGTTAAGTAGTTGGCAAAGAAAATGCTCTTTGAGTGTTTGTACGTGTTTTGTAAGATCATCCTTCAGGCATGATGATCATGATTTTTACGTGGCTATTATTAATTCAAATGTCACATTTTTATTTCAAGGCTATGGCAGGCAACATGGAGAAACAAGCCAGTGGAAGTTCGATTTTGAAAAAATCCAACTGAAAAAATCCTATCACTCCCTAGGCCTCAGCAAAAGGTCTGGCTAGGCTTGTTGAAGACTCCGAGGATAAGCAATGACCGCGCGGGCAGAGTGTGCCCAGGTAGCCGGGTAGCTAGGTAGACTGACAGGCATGCCGTCCTATTATTTAATTCGGCTGACTGAAATGATGGGCTTGGACGGGTGTATCACAGGCCTTCGACAGACAGATACCAGAATCTGAAATTATTTTATGTATAACATATTATCATAAGTTAATTCATCATCATTATTTCATTTATTCAGCTAAAATCAATGCTTGTTTCTTACCCTGTCATTTCCCAGCATTTGATTATGCCTTTTCCTTCATGACGGGCTAAACGGAGCAAAGAGCAGTTATAACGAGATCCGCTTCCGTCTGAGACATCTCTACTAATTAGTGTTATGTCTTCGTTTTGAGGCCCTGGGGTGATCCAAGCATAACCAGCAGATGTCTGGTTCATTGACTCGGGACGACATAACGGGAGCTGTTCGATGGTTCAATGTGTCGACACAGAGAAAAGGAACGGTCCCAGTGATGGATGTAGCCCTAGATCTCTCTCTGTTAGCCTTTTGACATGTATTCATAACTAAAGGTTGAAGCCATGTGCGGAATCTGACAACCCATAGTGGCCCATTTCAGGATCAGGATCTCATGATCTCTCAGGTTATAAGATTTGGCTTTTGTGAGCGAACATGCATCGCATGTGGGAGAATATTGACTCTGTACATAGTAAAGACACAACATAAGTAATTTACAAGCAATGTAAAGATGTAAGTTTTAATATTTTTATAAAATCGAAAATGTACATCCGAAAAATACAATACATATTGTACTGTGTATAGGTGTGTGTGTGTGTGTGTGTGTGTGTGTGTGTGTGTGTGTGTGTGTTTCTTGTAGAGTAGGTTATCTTTCTAGAAGAGCGATGGCGGCAGTTTTGGGTTGACTGTCCATGACCTGTGATTTAATCAGCCACCCTGTAGATAAACTCTGATGGAGAGCTTTGGTATTGACGCACCAGGAAGTCTCAACGTGTACGCCTTCATTACATTGAAAAAACGCACACATAGTCTCTCTCATATCCTCCGTCTCCCGTTCCTTCTCCATCCCTCCCTCTTGCATGTCCTCTTTCTCTCTCTGGTCCTCACTCTTTCTCTCACTCGCACACAGTCTTTCTCTGTCTCATCCCCTCTTTGTCATTCTCTCTCTTTCTCACATTGACACTCTAGCTCTCTCTCCCCCTCTCTCACTTCTGTCTCTCTATCTCTCTCTCTGTCTGTCTCTCTGTTCCTTTTATTCAATCAGGATTAAACTCAGATTATTCATGAGCCCCTCTCAGACAAACCTGCTGATTGGAAACTTCATCGCAAATCAATTACTTCAAATCAATGATTTGCATTCCACCAGGTCTTCCGCCTTGGTGGGGTTTCATTGATCAAGGGAGGTAGACATCGGACACATATGTAAATTGTTCATTAGCAGCACCCTGGAGCGGGGCCTTGTGTTGAAGTGATATTGGATTAGACTGTATTCTTTAGTTCACTTGGCCAGCTGAAGAACAGTACAGAACGATTCACCTTGTGAAAAAATTGAAGGGGGAAAAGGTTAAATACATAAATGTTTACACTTGTCGTTAGTCAAATGTGTGTCACCTGGGTTGATTAGAAATCGTGGGGGGGATTTCTGCCCCAGTTTGGCAGTTCCCTTTTCTCTGTTGGTTTGCTCTTGTTGCTTTGTCTCTGCCTTGCCCTCTTTTCTGTTGGATTATCCTCAAACGTCTTTCCCACCTGCTTCTGAGTTAGTTTTATCTCTGCATATCGGTTCACCTCCGCTTGCTCAAACCTCCAGACACAAACCCTTCCGCCATGGCAGGGAACATTCTAGTTCCACCCCCCTCAGTCTGAGAGCCCCGCTCCCAGACCCCCAATCCCCAGCCCCTGACTCACTCAGAATGCTCCAGACGTCCTCGTTCTCCCCTCTCCTGTGTCACTCACCCACCAGCCCTCCGTGGGCTGGCGGGGGGGGGGGGCGGGCCGTGCTGAATCCTAAAACCGTTCCGGAGAGTGGTTCGGTCGGCCAGAGGGGCGGATCACGTCCTCGCGTGTCAAGGAGCCTGACGTACAGTGAGACGGGTTAAGTAGAGCCCCTGTGGAATTACCTCGGCCGCTTGTTATTCCTTCCTCCAGTGTGTGTCTCTCTGTGCGGCGGACAGGTCCCGAAGCATTAGCATGTCGTCGACTCGTGTCGTGTGACTAGGAGGGAGTGGGAGAGAGGGAACTTTGAGGTGTTGTTTAGTTTCAGAATTTGCTCTTTTCCTGTTGTTTTCTGCTCTCTCTCTCTCTCTCTGTACAACTCTAACATATTCCCTACAGCTCCTTCAAAATGCTACGGCTGGAAGTGGAAATTACAATTCAATTCTTAAGACAGGAAACGCATACAATGGACATACAACACACTTAAGACTCTTAAGGTGATAAGGGAGAGAGAGACACAAGTAAACCGCTGGAGTGACAGACAGAAAAAAAGTGTGAGGTGATAATGGAGTGAGAGGCACAAGTAAACAGAGAGAAACAGAATATAAAGAGTGAGGTGATAAGGGAGTGAGAAACACAACTAAACGAGGAGAGAAAAAGGAGTGTGGTGATGAGGTAGTGAGACACAAGGAAACAGGGAGCGAAACAGACAGAAAAAAAGAGTAAGATGATGAGGTAGTGAGAGACACAAGTAAACATGGAGAGAGAGAAACAGATAGAAAAAAAAGTGTAAGGGGTTGAGGTGTGTTTGTTGGATGAGGGAGTGACAGACAGGAAAAGAGAGCACCTTCTCAAAAATACCAGCGACTCAAGAGTCAGTCCAAAAGTTATTCCCCTGGACCACTCAGAGAGAGAGAGAGAGAGGGAGCGAGTGAGCGAGAGACTGTTGCCATGGAAACGTGGCGGTGGCGAGGGCGCGCCTTTAATCCGTGGAAGCCTTTTAAGTTTCCGCGTGGCACTGGCCGCCAGCGTACGCTTCTGTACTCACAACCTGCTGCTGTGCCCGGCCACTGGAACCGCCTGCTGAAGACATACAGAAGTTATCCACACATGTTTAACCATCAGCACACGAGGGGCCTCACGCACAGAGCTCTGCGTGGGTCGACGATTCCCATGATTGGCACAATATGGTTCTAGTTGTACGCCTACCTGGCTGGATTCCTCCACAAACCGATGGCTCATTCTGATTGTTTTATTCATTCATACTACGAAGGGAAAGTAAGAAAATGGCGTAAGCGGCAAAAAAGTAAATCGGCCCATTTGCATTTCTAGAACTTACCATTTTGCAAATTGCGCTTTAATGTTGGCCTGTTCAACCGCAGTGTACAGAAAACCAATGTAGCGCAGAGTCATAAGGCCATCCCAGAGCGCGGGAACACGGCTACGGCTGGACGGGCATATCCCGCACCTGTCTGCTAATGCCATTTTCGGCCTACTCCCAAAGTGCCCTTATAATAGATAGATAGATGGATAGATAGGAACTTTGTTATCCCTCAGGAAGGTTCCCTCGGGAAATTGCACTTCCAGCAGCAGCAAACACCATGTTACAAATATAAAGTTTACGACAAGCTAAAATCAGTATCAATGTGCAAAAGTACAAAAGGCTATATGCTAAAAATATACGCAGGGAAATAATATACAAGAAGAATACTATACAAGCCAATATGACTACTGCAGGGCCCGTTCATTAATTTTTCCCGTAGATCT
>NC_136935.1:10315399-10360399 GCF_949987615.1 Pollachius pollachius
TACGTATTCTGTGTGTGTGTGTGCTTGGTAATATATATGTGTGTGTGTGTGTGTGTGTGTGTGTGTGTTTGATCATATATATATATATATATATATATATATGTGTGTGTGTGCGTGTGTATGTTGTCGGTGAGTGTGTTTGTGTGTGTGTGTGTGTGTTTGTGTGGGCGTTGATAAATGTGTATTTTGTGTGTCTCTGGTTGTGTGTCTTTATGATCATATGTATGTGTGTCTGTTTATGTGTGTTACAGAGAGTGTGTGGGATCATGTATGCCTATTTGTCCGTGTGTGTGTGTGAATGCGTGATCCTAGTAGTAGTACTAGTAGTGTGTGTGTGCGTGTATGTGTATGTGTGTGCAAGAGGGAGAGCATGAGAGCTCCTATTCGTGTATGTCTGTCTATTTATGTGTACGCGTCGAGGTTCCCCTGCTCTGCAGCACCTCCCTGGTGTAGCGATCCGCTCTGATCGACTTCCCAGTGCCTCTGCTCCGTGGCCCCCACTTAACCTCATTTGGCGGGGTGAAGAGAGCGGCCACGGGGCCCCTGAATGCAACCCCTGCTGTGGAGCCTGGGGTTCTCCCAGCAGGCTAGCTCCGTGTTGCTGGCTGAGAGGCTGGCTCTCTCACACTGCCAGCCGAGCAGAAAGCCAGCCGCCGCTGGGTGTAGAAATGCCCACGAGACACTGCTCCCTGCTGGCTTATCCGCTTCAGTAATTGGTTCTGGAGAAGAAAATATTTTCTGCAGTAAGGTCAGCGAGGGGGTGCACTGGTCTAGCGACCACCACCGATGTATGATGTGCCGGTATCAGACAACATGTAGGATAGTATTATTGGTAGTTGTGGTACGGGCCAATACGGATATTGATAAATTGATGAATATAGGAGTCGTTTTAAAACGACTCCTGAATACAACACAAAAGTAAGTGTGTTGTAAATATTGGTTCATGTTGGCCAAAATTAGTTGTGTGCTATTTCATAAATAATAAAGCCTCTGATGATAATAATTCATCAGTATCTGTCTAAGCTAGCTTGTGAATTTTCAGTATCTCTAAGCCTCCTCTTGATGAGGAGGTTAGGTCTGACTCTTTCTAAATGACATCATTTGACACATTTCCCATTTTGTCAATCCATAGCCAGCTTTGACTGGCCTGCGTCCGTCCTCAAAGCCTTAACGTCTTAACTTTCTCCCCCCCCCCCCTCCCCACAGAGCCCGTCTGCCTGGCGGAGCTGGAGAGGATCCAGGTGCAGGAAGGAGGCAAGAGGAAATTTGGTACGTTGCTTACCTGCATGGACGTGCTTCTCCACCCTTCTCCGCCAGGGTCCTGCGGGCCGCTCTGCTGAATCTGCTGCTTTAAGTTCATGTGTGCTTCTCGAGACCAGAGGTTCAGGTTCCCTTAGAAGTTTAGATTCCTAGATCTTTAGGGTCCTCAAGGCTATGGTTTTAGGTTCCTAGTGGTTAAAGGTTCCTAGAGGAGTTTTGGTTCCTACATGTTGATGTTCCTAAAGTTTTAGGCCCCTAGAAGTTTGGGTTCCTAAAGGGTTAGTTTCGTGGAGGCTTGTCTGGTAAATCTTTCCGGGCCAAGAGATTTAAGTTTGTAGAATTGCAGGTTCCTAGAAATGTAGGTTTTCCAGAGGCTGAAGTGGGATCCTAGAGATTTGGTTTCCTGGGAAGTTTAGGTTCCAGAAGGTTTAGGGTCCTAGAGGTTGTTTCATGGAGCAGAAAAGAAGCAGGAGGCAAGGATTAGCCCCCTGCTCAGCGGATTAGAAGCAGAAGAACAGATACCCTGACAGACGGCTAGGGACCGCAGCCAGTGGTGGATCTTAGATGGCGTGAGTTTGTGAGCCTGTGTGTGTGTGTATGTGTGTGCGTGTGTGTGTTTGCGTGTGTGCGTGCGTGCGTGCGTGCGTGTGTGCATGTTTGCGTGTGTGCGTGTGCGCGAGCCTGTGTGTGTGCGCCTGTGTGAATGTGCACACTGCAGATTGTAGCGTGTTGTTTGGGGCAGTGAGTCAGGACTGCTGAAGGACACAGAGCTAAGCTCAGGCTTGGTGGAGGGCAGGGAGGAGCCATGCTGCCTGCCTGATGCTCACATGTTCCCTGGGACGCTCCCACCCGGAGGCACGGCTCTATTAAGGCCGGGCTCCCTGGCGATGACAAGGCAGATTTACTTCAGGCAAAACTATGAGGGGTGGACCTGACGGATCGTAACGGGGGAAGATTGTGTTGAAAGTTGCATTCTCAAATGTGGTTTGTGGCACACAATTGTTTGTTCACGTGTTGACGCAAACCACAGTTTCATCTGTCTGCTTAATTTTCTCTCTCTCTCTCTCTCTCTCTCTCTCTCTTTCTACTGATATCAGAGACAACGTGATACCGATTCCTACAACATATTACAAATATAACACTATCAATTCGTTATTCATATCAGTCATTACAGAGACGTCGATGACGTTGACATTACAGAGTGATTTCGCTGCAATCACAAACAGCACATCTGCAAATATAAATGTGTCATTTTAGTTGCTTGTTGCTATCGATTCTGTGATAATACAATATAAGTTAAAGTTCTAGTAGTTAAGATAAACTGAGGTAAGCTGAGATGAAATGAGGTGAGATTACACAACAGAACACACAACACATGATTCCCTCCCCATGGGGGGGGGGGGGGGGGGCATCCAGGATTTGTTAGCACCAGTAAATAAACCAAGGTCCAGTAACAGACCTTTGCGGTCTCAGGGATCTGCAACCTATCAGATGGGGGTATCTGATAGGTTGCAGATACCCCCATGCTCTTCAGGTGACCCGGTACGTGTGGGTGTGGGTGTGTGTACGTGTTCATGTGGGTGTGTGGTGTGTGTGTCTCAGGTGTGTTCATCCCGAGCTGCGATGAGGATGGGTTCTTCCGGAAGCAGCAGTGTGGCCGAGGAGAGTGCTGGTGCGTGGACCTGCATGGAGGGGAGATAGCTGGCTCCAGGATGCATGGCAAGCCTGACTGTGGTAAGAGATCCCTTCATATTTAATATATCATATTCTATATAGGGTAGGGAAGCCTGACTGCGGTAGGAGCTCTGTTAATGTTTAATATATCATATTCTCTGTAGGGGTAGGTAAGCCTGACTGTGGTAGGAGATCTTCACATTGAATATATCATATTCTATATAACTACTATCTGTCTGCTATATCGATCTACTATATTCTATATTCATAGTAGATTTTTATATGTACGTTTTTGTGCATTTATGTATTTACACTCTGATCGAGGCAGAACACGTTGTTTGTTTGGTTCTGTCCCTCTTCCACCTACTTTACACAACACCTCCCAGTGTAGTAGCATTCGTTGTCGACCCACATTCAGAAACAGAGCGCCTTTATTTTGAAGGGCTAGGAGGGCCGGTGCAGCATAACTCAGGGAGCTGGACCAGTGGCACATTCATGTGTCTGGGTGTCATTTGCATTCTAAAGGGACGCCTGCCACCCTGAGAAAAGTCCCTCGAGATAAACGGCGAGAACTGGCTGGAGCTCAACCGGTGTCTGCTATGAATGGGGTCCGCCTTGGCACCGGTTTCTGAGACAACCGTTCAATTCTACACAGAGTCAAACACAAATAGACACACACACACACACACACACACACACACACGCACACACACGACTTGCCGTTGCCAAGGCAGTCAGTACTTTTTTTTTTTAACGGATTCCTCTGCAGCCTCTCCCGACGGACTGTATGGAAGCCTCAACGTCAGAGTGTATGTGTTGAATAGAAATTAACTCAATTTTTTGATGCAGTGCATTGTGGGTAATTTCGAATCCTCTCTATGTCTCCCCCTCCTTTTCTTTGCCCCCCAACCCCCACCCCCGCCGTCTGCAGATGATGAAGTGGTGTACTCGGGGGATTTTGGCAGCGGCGTCGGCTGGGAGGATGAGGAGGAGAAGGAGGCGGAGGAGAATGCAGAGGAGGCGGAGGAGGAAGAGGAGGAGGTGGGGGAGGTGGATGATGGAGGGTATATCTGGTAAAGAAAGGGGAGGCCTTGACTAAGAGTGGTGTCGGAGATCACCCACAGGAGCATCTTATTATGTTTTCTAGATCTTGATCTGGCGCTCTCTCTCTCACACATTCACGCACGCCCACACAAACAAGCGCACACACACATACACACACACGCACAGATACACACAGACACACACACACACGCACAGAAACACACGCACACTAAGACAGAGGTAGTGTTTAACCTGTCTTTAACAAGCTATGAACTTGGTTTGGATTGATAAGGAATATATATGGGCATGGAAAGGAGGGAAAGGAACACATATTTAAAACAAAAAAAGATTGATAAAGTAGGTAGGAGTGTAGAATTTTGTCCTTCAATGTTTGTGGATCTTAATTCTCTATCAGTTGTATATTCCGGGGCTGTCTTTGAGCGGGGGACACAGTTTAAACATACCAGAAGTAAAAGTATTGGTCGCATACAAACTTCAGATATTAGTGGGTGTATTTTGGCCCTCTGGATTCAAGCCCTCAAACGTTTTATTTTATATCCTGACAATTATGATTGGTTAACTGAAGAGAGGTAGAAAGACAATGGGAAGATTATGGTACCACCTTTCGATTTGACCCTTTCCATTTCATATGCTTATGCTCATATGTGACAGTAGTGCTGTCTCATTTACAACTTGTACGAAACGTCTCACCCGTGCAACTCTTTAACTTGTATATAACGTGTTTATCGCAAGACCCTCACCCATTGGTCCTACCATTCCAGTGGTTTGGAAGACTAGCAGAGCACACGGCTCACATTGACAAAGTGTTGTATCATAATGTGGATCAACTATTGTGTTTAGTAAAAAACAAATAAACCGGTCTATGTGGCCCGAGCATGGCCACCCTACATCCCCTGTTGTCCTGCTCCTTTCTTCCTTGTTGTCGCTACTGCAACGCCATCCTTGAACTGAATCCAATGACGCTAGCTCTCAGTTTCTTTATATTCACGCTACAAAAATGAATGCGAAAATCACAAATAAACAGAAATTATCAATTGCTGTATGATTTTAGATTTGGTCTCAATGTGAACTACATGGGATGGGAATTTCCCACCCGTAGATAATAAAGTATGATGTTATCGTATATTAGGCCAAATAGGTTACCATATTTGGGAGACGAGAACTTTGAAGTAACCTTGCCCCACCACCCCACTCCCCTAAGTCAACTGAAAGCTATTGTTGTTATTTGGTACCATGGGCAAAAAAGCATTGCTGTGTAACTAATCTGGGGCCCAGAGAGGGGCTGTTCTATTGTTTTCATAGCTCACTCTGCAGTAGCTGGGAGCCAGTTGACATACACAGTACGAAACTAGATCCAGAGCATGTCAGCATATACAACCACACAATACCTATAGAAGTGATGTCTTGTCTGTGCATCTTGGTTCTCCTATAGACTTGACTCCATCATCTCTCTCCCTCTCTGAATGCTGCCCATCTCAGTGAACACGGGTGTGAGATAGAGTGTATAGGGTCATGCATGCACATTCAGCCCACACCCTTAAGTGGGGCTGTCTGTGTATTGTAGTCTATGCACAGAGAAGACATCCTCAACGATAAAAGTCATGTTTCGGGTTTCGATTTCTGTGAGAAAAAGAAGCTGTGTCAATCAGGTCCCGAGCTATGCTGACAGTGGAGTTCTCTTGGTTTTTAATTACAAGTCTGTTGAGGGGTTATGACGTGTGTGTGTGTGTGTGTGTGTGTGTGTGTGTGTGTGTGTGTGTGTGTGTGTGTGTGTGTGTGTGTGTGTGTGTGTGTGTGTGTGTGTGTGTGTGTGTGTGTGTGTGTGTGTGTGTGTGTGTGTGTGTGTGTGTGTGTGTGTGTGAAAACCCATTCCTGATAATGGCTACCCCAAAGGAGCCAATCATCCGTAGCCAGCTGTCCTCTCCTACTCATACACACAAAACATGCCTTACAGGCCACATGTGCTGTAGCCTGGTGTGAATGGGTTTTATGTGTACCTCGGTAGGCCTGTTCAGTAATATATTCTTCGATACACCCAATTCATTTGTATTCGCAATTCAAGTTGGGCTGTTGATCTGAGCTTTCCTTGTGAACAATTTGATCTCATTCCGTTACCTTTGTATAGATGGAACTGCAAATGTTTAAAAAAATTCCCCAATGGGAGAAAAATATTTTTCCCCAATGGCGCACTCATCTATAATAATGACTTCAACAAGTGCTGCCATTACTGCTCCAAAAGAAGTATCACTATCATAATCAATCATTTTTTTGTAAAAAACGGAAGGTTATGAATGCGAGATTACAGAAATATGTATAATGGTATAATAGTAAAGGATAAGGACTGAAAGAGACATTTTCTAATTTGAGTATATAGAGAGATTGCGCCACCCGGTGGATGCCAGTTCACATTACAGGACTCTAGGCCCGTCGGGTTTAATTTATAATTAGACGCACACGTGCAGACGGGTCTGGAAGATGCTATCCGATAGACCTTATTGAAAAAGTTTAATAAGGTTTAACGTATAATAAGGTGAGTGCTGCATGCAGTCCTCAACTATTGTTCTTTAGATTTATTCTTTATTTCTTTCTTCTTTAATATTCTCTACAAACTTTGGGAACTAATCTGGTTCCACAATTGTTTAACTAGAATCCATTCCAGTTTTAAAATGTTCAGATTATCTTGGAAACGCGCGCTTCCTTTCAGATTTTTAAATTATATTCTACTTTTGAAATATTATTTTTCACAATGGAATTCAATGCCGTCCGCCCATTGACACTTCAGACTACTACTTCAGCCTTCGTAACAAACCGTCAACCGTTAACTTTCGTTCAAACGTTTAACAAATCACACTTGTATCTTGTATTAAATAAAAACAGAATTTCGATATAAGACCCCCGTTTATATGGCTAGAGGCTAGGTGCGTGCTACATATCCGGGTGTATTCCCGGTAGAAGCTAAATGCTAACAACAATGCGACAATGCGATTATTCACGACATGCTCTGTGCTTGAGCATCGTTTGATGGAGACCTGTCTGGAAGGAATCTGGAGTTGGGCCAAAAAGCTTATCCCTTCCTGCTGTTGTGTGTATGTTTGTACACACTCGCACATGCGTGGGTCGAAGAGAGTGTGTCGGCTAGTATAGGATACGTCTAAATCAAAACACAAGATGACAAGTTTTCTCAAATAAAGTTGTAATAGATTGTATTGTCATCTAATAAAAATAATACAGTTGAATACAAAAGTGCAATGTACAATATGTTGGTGTAGTAGCTGTTGGTTCTTCCAGATTGAACTTGGCCGGTTCTACTGTGGAAGACGCCCTGAGAAGATGGGGATACCGTTGCCATGGGAGATTGGTCCATAGAGCCATGCTGTCTTTGAGTCTTTGAGTTTCATTTTTATTTTTTTTAAGCTCAAAATTGCGACAGACTTTGTATTTTGTCCCGTGATCTAGGACGTGCACACTTTGAACTAGCCCAGGTCAATTTCAACATGGTGGGGGTTTCAGTCCGGTGCGATGTCCCCACTGACCAAGCATACATCGTTGTGGACTTGGTTGGGTCTCATCAGATGTAGGACTTGCATACTACCAGCCCAGGTGAATTTAAACAAAGCTGGGGTTTCACTCCAGTTTAATGTCTCATCGATGTGGACTTGGTTGGGTGTTGTCAGATGGACTTTGTTTAAATTCACCTGGGCTAGGGCAAAGCTGGGGTTTAACTCCAGTGTGATGTCTCCACCGTTTGCTTGCTTCAAATTGCACGTCCTAGGTCACAGGACCAAATCCAGTCTGTGCCGCAATTCTGAGCAGAAAAATAATAAATTTATTTGCTTGTATTCTATTTGCTTGTACTCTTTTGTAATCATTTGTATTTCTTTAAAAAAAAAAATTGTGTTGCTTTGTATATGTATGTAGCCTACAGGTGACCCATACCTGGGTCGGCCCAGGTGAGGGGATCGGCCTATTGGAACAGGGAGACCAATCTGGAATTGCACCTGAAACAAGGTGAAAAAAAAATACTTTTTAGTTCATACTGAAGCCTTGTATCTTCTCATAGCAAGAATTAAACAGTAACTCACCCCAAAGCCACCTTCTCCAATCTGGTCATCCTTTTCTTAGGCCCATCTTCTGGCCCCTCTCCTGCAGCACTAGGGCCCACTTTTGCAGCCCATTTCTCGTAGCGGTGCTCCTCCGTCAGCCTCAGAGCCTCCTTCTGCCCAGTAGATCCCCATCCTCATCTGCTCTTTGTCGGCCATTGTGAGCCTTGTACTGAGCAAAGCTGCCTGACATTTATATGCTTCTGCGGAACAACATGGACATGTAAGAAGAATAAAAAGAATGTAAGAGCCACACACCACAACTTCCTGAGCGGCGTCATGAAATGCATTGGATTGCGCAATTAGCCGCGGTTATTCAAAAGGACTCACTACTGGAGATGAGGTGTTCCTCCTTGGCCTCCTTCAGGTAGGTCCTGGTGTTCCTCTTTTGGTTGGGCTCCTCCTCCTTCACCACACTGAGCCAATTGGCGAATCTCCACCCTAGGCTCTTTTTTTGGGCTCCTGTACGGGTTCCTCCTCTTCTACGTCGGTCTGGTTCTGCACAGCCCATAACGACTTCAGAGGTGCCTTTTTGTACAGGTCCAAGTACAAAAGGTTTCTCCTCAATCTCTACTACACCTGGCAGACCTGTGGCCGCCGGTTTAAAAAACCAACAACAAACCTGGCTGTCATAACCGCGGCAGATAATTATTTGTTGAATTATTTGTCTGCTCTTGTTTGGTTACCTTAACAAGCTGACGATTGGGATTAAGCAAGTTGATCTCAACTGGCTGCGTGATGTTTTATTGGTAAAAGTGTGTGTGTGTTTGGTACAGGTAAACCAGTAATCCTCTTTAGTTAAGTTGATGGATTGTTTTAATGACAGCTCATACTCAGGAGCAGGTCGGTGTCCTGGTTTCAGGTGTTTCTGACAGTGTCGATACGCTCTAAATGCTCTCTTTACTATGTTTCTCTGGTATGTTGTGTCTGTTTCCTAGCTCTGAAAAAGCTTTGGTCGTTTTCTTCTCCTTTTTAAGTAATAGCGTTCCCTTAGCTTTCTACATTCTTAAATGTCATTTTTTCTTTAGATTTTTGGTCATATATTATAACTGTATTTATATATTCTTAATCTGCTTCTAGTCCAAGTTCAGTGTTTCCAGGTTCCTGCTGTAAAAGAGTCTTTGATCTCAGAGAGAGGACCTGTTTGAATATAGGAATAGGGCTCAGCACATGAATAACTAGTTTCAGCGTGTTGAGGGTGGAACCTCAGCCTCAGGTTATGTTGTTGACTTTTATTGGTAACATTAGTTACTTATTGATGGTTTTGTGGCCGTCTATAATGGTTTAGCACACTGATCTGTAGACTCTCTCACTATCCAAAGACATCTGACAGATATACATCCAGAAAAGTAATAATTCACACCTGTGTGTGGGTGTGTAAATGTAATGGCTGCCTGGTCACACAGGAAGGCTGTTCTTCTCTGGCCTCAGCTCTGAGCTCCAACCTCTCCCATCTGAGAGGGCTGGAGCTGAGCTACTATCACCCAGGAGACTCAGGGGCTCTGCCGCTCTCTGCCGGACTGGAGGGTCCTTGCTGGAGACTGGACACACTCAGGTATGGGGAGGACAGCTCACCACTCAGGAAAAAAAGTATTTTCCAAGGATTCATGCCGCAGCCAGATGAAGTGGTTTGAAAAGGCAGCTGTAACTCATGTTGTGTAGAAAATGATGAGACAGCAGATGATGAAGGTGAGGGTTTCAACATGCTACTCTCACTTTGTTTCCCTCCAGTGTGTAGCACGGTGGACTGTGGAGGCTGAAACCAGCTCTAAAGAAGTGTAAGGGTCTGTTTAATGTCTATGTGGCTGTCCCAGTCAAAACATTGAAGCCTATGAAAATGTATAACCACCATATTACTGTGAATAAATTAAATCACAAAAGCACAGAGCTTTCTTCTGACTGACTAGATTGACCATTTATGTTACACTTCTGGATCCAAACCCTGTCCCTAATCACACTCCTGAGAGAATCAGACCAAGTAACAACTGAACCCAAAACAAAAGGGAATTATGACTGTTTGACACACACAGACACACACACACAATTACTATGTGCAAATGTTTATTCCTCAGGCAGGACAATTATTGACAAATGCAGGAATTAAGAGAGTTGGGAATCGGATACCAGCAAAACATCTCCAGCAAGCCAGGTTCCAATACCACTGTGTTAGTCCTCTGACTAACTCTGACCTGCTGATCAGGTCAGAGTTTGCTCTGAGCATTCTGGAGCCTCCAGACCCTCCGGACGCCAGCGCTTGAGGCGTCTAGCTCCCTGAAGGCCTCCGTGTTTCCTGATTGGCTGAAGCGCTCCAGCAGGGGCTGGAAGACCGTCGCTGGGATGCTGTAGTTCAGGTGAGGGTAGGTCACGTTGGCCGTGCAGTCCCTGGTGTTACTGGCTACAATGCCTAGGATTTAGAGGAACAGAATTATACGTTTTAAACTTGAATACAATTGTGGGGAATGATAGTTTGGGTGTTTGACCGAAAGATGACGGCCCAATCCCAATGTCCGGACTCACAGACTTTGCTGCGCATTCTCGCGAAATTATTCACTTTGGGATTGGGCCATTATATTCTGGGTTCAAACGCCCTAACCCTTTCCTGCTCATTTATGTGTGTAATAAATACTCATTGTATGCCGCTTTGGACAAAGGTCTGCAAAATGACTTAATTGAATATAATTAAATAATTTAAGCAATTTTTGTGTATGAGGGAAGTTTTACCATAGTCGTTAAGTAACCGCTACTATTTAAAAGAAGGAAATGTGCTTCTGGATGTTGGTTAAAAGAAAGCCTTACCCAATAACTCCCCGGAGTGTTTCAGTACCACAGCGCCCCCGCTGGCGCCCGCCTGTACTGCACACGTCGTCTGCAGCATCACAGGTGTGCGATCCCAGTTGACGGCTTTAGATAGGATTCCGCCAGTCAACGAGGGACCACAGCTCTTTCCTAGTCCGCCATACCCCACTACCACTACCTCCTCGCCTTAAGGAAGAATAATACAAATGTAATTGTTAGAATAAAATAATATATAATTAGTGTTGTTAATAACATCAACATATGTTGATGTTATTAACAACATACAACATAACAATAATATCTTTGACCCCACCTGGCTGAAAGGACTTGGCCGCCACTGGAACCACCACCTCAGGAATAGAGTCTCTCAGCTGTACCACAGCAAAATCATAGGAGGAAGACGGCTTTGTGGAAAATAGCACATCACCCATGACAACATGGAACCTGAACAGGAGAATAAATGGGGAAACCAAATGTATGGGTACTTTATTCAAAGCAGTAGTAGAACACATGGTCCCCCTGGTCATGAACCTCTAGAGACAAAGGTCAGGTCAGCTATGAAGGACAATAGGAATTAAAGTAGGCCTTTTAGTTTTTCAATTTAATTGTCTAGAAGGCCTATCAGTACCTGTTGCCATCATAACTTGGTACCATTATGTTGCTTTCAGGAAGATAGAAGGATATTATAGACAATCGACAGTGTTTTCTACCTGCCCTTGTGGTGGAACTTTAGAGTAACAGTCTTCTTTCCGTTGACGACATGTCGACAGGTAAGCGCCAGACGAGATGCGACCAAAACACCAGAGCCCCAAAACTGTCCACTTTCAATCAAGCACAAGGTGGGGTACTTCCTCAACTTGGAAGAGGAAAAGGAGGACGACGCTGTGTTCAGGCCTCGAAGGCCTTCCGGTGCACTTCCATGTAGACAGCTCAGCGCCATCAGTGTAGATTCTACGTTTCTCCTGTCAGTTATGTCCCTTATGTTTCTCAAAATAACTTGGACAGAACAAACCAAGGTGAGACCGATCCACTCCACCCCTTTCCAGCAGAGTGAAGACACGATGACCCCAACCAGGCTTACGTGGTCGTCGCTTTCCATCACAAAAAGCCCCCCACCCTCAGTACCGGGCAGGCACCGGGCATCTGTGAGAATAACCGCATTGTCCTCCCCGCATAAGTTACTGACGATGCCCGTGCTGAGGGTGTTCGTGAAGAGGTCTGGGCAGAGGGAACCAAAGGGTGAGCCACATGCAACGACTGCGGCTCCTTTGCGAAGAGAAGAACTTTTTGCACAAGGGATGTTTATTGAACTTCGGCAATTGTCCTCGAAATCTGTCTTCAGGACAGCAAACCAGCTAAGAAACCTGGACTCTTTTATCAGCTCTTCCATGCCGTCGTCATTGTGGAATTTCCAGCTGTCGGACTCTTGGAAAATAGTGTGAAAAGCCATGTTGAACTCCAAGCAGTTGACGAGCATCAGCACCTTGGCTTTATGAGGAGCAGAGTTGATGTTAGGGATCAAGTCCTTTTTCACTTCTCTCCGTGCAGGTGAATGTATCTGGATGTCGAGGTTGGCAGTAAAGGTGTCTGGTAACAAGAACCTACTGTGTGGGGCAACAGGTGACTTGTGGTTCATAAAACGAGAAAATGGAAATCCGTTGCAAATGATGATTCCTGCATGATGATTAAGGATGACTCCACTACAACTAAAGCCTCGCTGTTCTGAAGCTGGCTGCGAGACTGTCACGACACAACATGACCCCTCGATCAGATCCATACTGCAATTTCGATTACTTTTAACTTCAAATGTCAGTGTCAAACTATTTGAAATCCTGCGTGGTTGAACAATGAAAAAATATATAGATAATATTTCACAAAACAATCCTGTAGTTAGAACAAAGGCGTGTACCTTTTGTATATTGTTGAAGTATTTCTCGGAAAAGAAATAAGTTGACGAGAGCCTAGTTATGGAAACCTGTCAAATGGTGAAACACGACTTCCTGGTGGTATTCCATTGGTCCCTAGAACGACGGCCGTGACCGGAAAGACGGGATTGGTCAAATACGATTAGTTCTTAACCAATCGAAGGTGAGTAGCTGGCATGCGCATGCTCGTTTGGAGAGTCAACAATCAGCAGAAGAAACAAATGAACTTTGTAAATTCATTACTAGCAAGAATATACTATACTTACTTATTCTTTAAACGTTGCTATAACTTAAGTGTCACAGATACTATTGTTTTTGCAAGAACCTGCAACGAATATGGACACACATAGACACATGAAACATATAACCAAATTGGGGTTGTTCGTTTTTAAAACGGAACATACGAATAAATAATTCAGTAAAAAGTTAATGCTACTTTTAGTTAACAAAAATTTGTTTTTTCAGTTTCCCAATATACAAATTTGACAGGATAAACTTGGCAATGTTTATACTGTTATTAACAAAGCAATATATTCTACTGACAATAGTCTGCACAACCTGATTTTTCAATACCAAGTACCCTCATATCAACTACAATGTTACAGGCAGCAATAATCACAAAGTACTTGGGTATTTTCACAGTAACATAAAGCATTGTCATTGCATACATCCTACATCCTGCATTTCTCCTAATGCTGTTATTATACATACACTAATGTTAAACAATATAAAATATATACCATAACACGAATTTGATAAAGTTTGAATTACATGTAGTGGTAAACCTTCACGTGCGACAAAAAATACTCAAGCAATTACTTTAACAACTATGAAGGCTATGGATGAATTTGATTAATATCAATTAATCTTTGCTTATTGTATTGTCAAAGAGAAATGTAAACACTTTCTAGATGCCAACATTATTTCTTCATCTTATTCTTCATGAAAATCAGTTAAACACATCCTGCCATCCATAAGGAAAATTTAAAAATATCAGAATTCATGTAAAATATATTTAATCACCAACACTATTCACTTTTTGAGATTGCATGGTTCACTGACCAAGCTGAATTAAGTTAACCAATGTTCAGCATAGTCTTCTCTGTAAGCTTACACCAATGCTAAAAATAACACATGCCCAGAAACTTGTTCACAGCACTGGCTAGGTCTTTGTAACTTTGGGCACGGCCATTGGCAGCATTATAAGAAAACGTAATACTTTAAAGGTGATACAGAAAAACATAGCAGGATTCTTATTAATTATATTAGGTGGTGGTGGGTGTTAGGTATCCTTGAGAAAAATTCCAAAACCATACCTGTTCCATGATGAACTGTATCTACTGTTTTTACCCTCTGACCTGGTGAAATGCATCTCAATTCACTGTAACTCGCTTTGGATGAAAGCGTCTTAATGACATCTTTCACGAAAAATAGCAAATAGACCTCACTTAACTGACTGAAATATCTTGTGAACAGGGTATAGTAACATTACATGGTATACAATGACCTCATTCTCAAGACAGTCAGGATATTGTAGGTAGTCTCATGTTGGCCCTGTTTTTGTGTTTTTGAATGCATAGACCCGCATGGCAAATCTTAGAGAATCTCTTCTCTGGATCATTCAATGTACTGGGAGAGCCAACGGAAGCCGTCTCCATATCCCTGCCGCTTAAGAACACTGCACATGAACACCTCCATCGGCCTCAGATTCTGCTCCTTCAGCGACACTTGCCCCTGGTAAGAGAGCAACAAACACAGCATCAATGAGGTGGGTCCCTCTTTGTTTTCCTCCAAATGCATATCTTTATTCCCCATAAACATCCTTGCATACCATCCAATATATGCTAGTGGCTAGAGGGTTTGCCTCCCAACTGAAAGGTTCTGGTTGGGATACTAAATCTTTAAAGTGTACCTGTCGGCAGGGTTTTTTCCTTGCAATACATATACCTGGCATTTTTTCAACCAAATCTACCAGCGGCAGGTCGGTCAAGTAGTGAGAGTGTTTGACCCCCGACTGAAAGGTTGTGGGCTTGACCCTCAAACTTAGACCTCTTGACTACTACCCCTGTTGGCAGGACGGGCAAGATGATGTCTGCCTTAATTACATCTAAAGACCACTTAAAGCCTTTGGTAAATGACTAAACAATAGTAGTAATGGTTGCGTCTTGTCTGAAGGCAGATCCAGGCCAATACCTTTCCGGTCGTGTGTCCATGAAGACCGAACATCCCCCGCAGAGCGTCTTCACTGATGGCCTCTGGGCGGTCTATCTTATTCCCGAGGATCAGGACTGGGACCGTGAAGATGGTTTCATCTGTTAACAGGGCCTGGGAGGGGTGGGGGCAGGAAGTTTAGTTCAAAACCCGGAATGGCTAGAAACTGACATTTGTACTTTTCTTTTTTATAAAGTTGCCTCACATCAAGTTCAATTTTAGCCTCCTCTAGCCGCTCGTGATCGGCTACGTCCACCATGTAGACGATACCGTTGATGGCTGGGAGGTAGTTCTTCCAAATTCTCCGGGCTGGAAAAAGTTTGGACACGTTGAACCCAGGAATGAAAGGATCTGATGGACTTGAAATGAAATGTGATGGCAAAAGCAATATTACTAAACTCCAACCTTGCGTATGACCACCAAGGTCAAATGTAGTGAAGGTCATACCAGCTATAGTCAGCTCCTCTGATGCTGTGGACAGAATGAGCGCATATAGTGATCATGAAATTAGTAAGAAGACAATGGACTTTGTAACCTCTGAAGTGTGAGTGGCTACTGGTCTGTGGCTAGGATCCCAGCCAAAAGGTACTGGGTTCGATTCTCATTGTTCAGTCTACCTGAAGGCCTCTGTGGGTCTATATCACAAGACTGTACCCTATGCTCCTAGGCGACATGTAGAAACATCCACTGCGAGTTGTTTTGAATAAAAGTATCCAGTTTCTTATCGAATGAAAGTGTGAAATGGTGTGAATGATTCACTGTACTCGGGTGCAGAGTTGGGACGTGCTGTCCTAGCCTGTCATCTCTCAGCATGTGCAACAATGTTGTTTTCCCAGCATTATCCAGTCCCAGGAAAACTAGCTTCCCTGTCTTCTTGTATAATCCTGCAGGGGGGAAAGAGAACACAATCAAATAACTCTTATATTATAAGGTCATATTTGTTATGCTTGTAGTGGAATCATATTGGAATAAGACGCCTCGGGTCTATCTGAAACCGTATGTGCTATACAAGATTTGTACTCATTACATATTCTATAGGCAAATTATCACACGTTGAAGGTACTTTACCTAGAAGTTGCAAGACACTGCTGAAGCCCTTGCAGAGCCAGTTGAATATAAAAGACATGTCTCTTGGCCCTCTGTAATGGGTGTTTAACACATATACATTTGTATGCGTTAGTCAACATTATATCGATGAAAAGGTTACAGTCTAAAAGAGATGTAGCTTTGTTCGTAGAATAGGCCTATCTGAAACATCTGAACAAATATAAAGACGGAGGCAATGTTTATTATAGTGTTAGCAGTTTGAATGTTGCTTCAACTATATTGCTGGAACGGGATTACATTACTGGTATGTATAATCTCTGCGTAATCGCACCAAGTATAAAGACGCGCACAGAAGGGAGAAATATTGCATAATGGCAGGTGTAAAAAAAAAACAAAAAAAACCCCTCCTTCAGCTGGTCTGTGGCTCTCCCCGAGTCATAGTGTTCTTGCTCAGACTATTTATATGATAACTTGTGGCATTCTGACATACGATATCGCCAGTCATCCGCCTCTCAGTGTTTTCACGGGCACGCACGAAATAAGGGGGATGCGTACCCGCTCACAGTCTGGAATTTACTTTGGTCGACGCGAGAAATCAGACATTATTTGTTGTTTGTGCAACTTCACGAACTTTCAGTTACGGCTCATGTATTGACAACCACTGGCGATACACGTTAAACTCTAAATAGAAATTTCCATGTCACATTAATGACTTCTTAGCCTATAAAATTAGACCTCTCTCATCTATTTTCGCTATTAAATCAATGGTCCGACACAGAACAAAACCACATCAGAGTAATATCGGAGTTAGTCATCCAACTCCTAGGGAATGGAAATCCAAAGAACAACATTGACTGACTCATACAAGGACAAGTTAAATAAAACAACGTTGGCAGTAAACATTAAACACGTGGGATTTCTGGTCCGGACTGTTTATCCTATACAAAGTTGTCGTTACCTTGAGATATTATCGCGGGATCCGAAACTTTGGGTCCAAGCTTTTGCGTCGATTGACAGGTACGCGTTTGACAGCTCACCGGAACTGCGTAATGGTTATTTTGGAGCGCTCACGGGGGGGGGGGGGGGGGGGCTAGAGGGGTGGTGTTGGGATAGGGTGTTAGGGGTATGGTACGGGTAGGCCTATATGATCCCGTTCACCGTAAGGAACCCTAATGAAAAATACGTTGTAAAAGGGCAATAAAACTATAATTTAGGCCACTTTGTTCAGTGTCCCACTCAAGGACATTATTTGTAAGGGGCAACATTTTTAATCAACCTCGCAGCTATCCCGTAAACGATGTACAGAACAGACAAACGTGCAGTTGTGTACATATTTCCAGAAATGAATCATTAAGTATTCGCACTACAATTAAATAAACGCTAGGCAGCACTATTTCCAGCGATAATTGCCGCAATAGTAATCGTCCACAACACTGGGGAATCCTCTGGAGTCCTTGGTAACACAAGCTAAAGAAATAACAGCCATTTTAAAACATGCCCAAGTCATTTGAACATAATCGCTTTATTAAAGCATTTCAGGGTCTCATACAGAACAGAAGCAGTTGACCAGTACAGAGTAGTAAACAAGCGCACATCTCCAAAGAAACGTTTTAAATTAAGTAAAAATTGTCCAAGACTTACAGTAGCCTACAAATTAGATGTATTTCTACATAGGATCTCCATTAAGTATTATGTGCTGAAAAAAGCCAAAATCGAATCCCTGCAAAGAATGGTTCAGCGTTGGTCCAACTGAACAGACTGGAGTCTTGATTTGTTCCATCCAGTTCTTCAGTTACTTCCTCTCGTAGTAAAACGATTTGTCCACTATAAATAAAAACAAGCATGTGCAATTTTAGCTGAATGATAGATGAATGTACCGATTTTCTTTAAACATGAGGATGTTACTATGCATCCGTTTAAATATTTTTCACAAAAAAACATAACTAATGTTACAGCTTGCACTAATGTGAAAAGCAAGAACTATTATTTTCAATTTACATAATGAATCTGCTCAAAATGAGCATGATCAAAGTAATGACAACTCAATGATCGGATAGTATTATACAAACATTATACTTATATTACCTGATGAAGGTATAGCTTCTGCTGCTCCAGGGGGACTCACCTAAAACAAACAGGATGACATTTATTAATATTAGCGTCACACACAAACCGCACATACAGAGCAACTTTAAACAGTAGAACCAAAATATTAGCAAACAGACCTTCTCGATGATAGCCTTGGCTTGATCCACTGAGACGTGGCTGGGGCTGTCATCCGGGGAAATGGTCGTGTTCATGCTGCATTGGGTACAAATACAACAAATTATTACACATTGTGTGAAAGAACCTTACCTAAGTAACTAATTTAAATACAGTCAACTTAGCTTTGATTCCACTGTAACAACTTGTCCTCTACAGCAGTATGGTATGAATATCTAAGATATATTAATACAAATGGGCATATCTGGCAACAGCCTCCATCCCAAATGATTAATCGCTTACCAGCTGAGTTCCCCTGGTTTGACCTGCTGAGAGATGAGGGCTTTCCAGAATTTGTTGGTGGTCTTGATGGTTTCTATGGCGAAGTCCTACAAAGAAATCAGCAGCCATGCTATTACGATTAATGTTTCAGGTACAACTAAATATTTCATTTTAGTATACATTTTTGTGAGTTTGCTCTGCTATGTGTTCAACATGTATTGATGCTGGCAGACAGTGAGCTGTTTTGGGGTCACCTTGTCCCTGAACTCTCCATTAAAGCCAAACTGGTTCTCTGGTTTCCCATCGGGGACCTTGTAGCGTCTGAACCAGTCCACAGTGGCGTCGAGGTAGCCCGGTTTCAGTCTTTTGACGTCGCTGATATCTAAACAAACAGGGACACAAAAAGTTGTGTTACTGCATCTCAATATGACACCTTGCCAAGTTACTAAATACTTAAATAGTAGACACTCATCCAAAGTGACTTTGGATTCAGATCCAACGTGATTTATATTCTCCCCTGCAGTAGACAGCACTCCTACTATATGGCTTGGAACTCACTAACCCTCACTTATTGAGATGCCAATATCTAGTATCAATCTAAACGCTGCCCAAATGATGGTTGTATACATGTACAACTGCAATAAATGACACACTAAATACTCTTAATCAACCCTATTAAATTGAACATCACATATTAAATTGTAAATGTCATAACAGTGGCACAGAAAATAAAAACAGACTTGCACGCTGCTCAAACCTGAACTTCTTCATAATATTTACTAACCTCCTCAGACATGGGAAGACCATAACCACTAAATGACCCTGATACTTGAGACAAAAGAGGTTTTCGGTTGCCAGCAAGTCAGAGAGGATAGATGAAAATGAGTGGATGGAAATATAATCGAACAGAATTACTGGCTTACTGTTCAAGTCTTTGGCCTCGGGGTCGTCAACGTTGATTACGATGACTTTCCAGTCAGTCTCTCCTTCGTCAATCATGGCCAGAATGCCGAGCACCTTCACTTTGATTACCTCCCCACGTGAGCACACCTAGAGAGTACATTTTTGGTTACTGTCCTGTTCCATGGCTCAAAATGAGTCATTTTATATTTGAGTGTCATCGGAGGCTGTTGTTTGATACAAATGGAGGAGTTGGGATGGCGTGGTACCTTGCTGCCGATTTCACAAACGTCGATAGGGTCGTTGTCGCCGACGCAACCGGTGTCTGGATCTTTGTGGGCTGGGTCTTCCCACGTCTGAGGGAATGACAAAATATTAGGAAACTACTTCAATTTAAAGCCGTTTACAAGTCTGTTGTTTTTCTCTGGGCGACAATAATGCCATTCTGATAATGTCACAATTAATTCTTAAGAATGTAATCAGCTAAAATGAATTGTACGTAGTTTAGTATGACGTCGTTTATTGCAGTTGTTCATAAATAGACCCATCATTGGGGCACTGTTTGGACAGATAGTAGATATGGGATTTATCTTACAAAGTATGAGTAGGAAGCCCTACAGTGGGAATATTGCCCTGTGTACTGCAGGTGAAAGATATAATACAGGCCTTAAGCTAATAATCAAACATGTCTGCTTCAGAGCTGGGACCTGTTCCAAGAAGCAGGTTAGGAAGAAACCGTTTAAACTCTGATATGAGTAGGTGAAATCTGGCAGGCAGATTTCAGTTTTTCCGAGATTACGTTTGAAAACCAACATAGGTTCAATGAGCTCCTTATAGGTATAAAGACACAGACCTGGGGAATAGCTCCATAGTTCCAGATGTACCCTCTGTGAGGGAACACATTCGCCACATAGCGCACTTTACCCTTTTTCACATCTTGCTTGACTGGATTGAGGGGTTCTTTTGTAGAGATCTGAAATTAAGTAGAAATTCATTTCCATTGTTTATTCAGACCCTTGGTGGTGTACATGTTATGGCACTAATATTGTCAGGGTTTGATTCTGCTTGGGCCAACAATGCACTAAATTAATATCTACAATCCTAACGTATTGCAAGCATCTGTATATTATTGAGTTGCAATGCTTTTATTTCCTTATGCGAGAGTAACATCCCATTTCATGCAACCTCAAAATGAATAATTAGGAAACTGCATAAACAGGATAAATAATGAACTGCATGAACAGGAAAATAATAAAATACCTCCATCTTGGCATTTGTCCATCTTGGTACTTCAATAACCACATGGAAGATGTTCTGAAAAGCCAAGGGAAGTTTTGGGAACGAAAACAGATAAGTCAATAAATGGAATCGACATAAATTAGGAGCAATAGCAGATGGCAATAAAGATATGTTACGGAGAGTTCATGAGTTGTCAACCTCTATTAAAAATGACGTGGAGATTGAAATAGCACGTAACAGGAAAGGAATCAGCAATGTTTAAACGCCCTTGGACAAACAGACTATGAACCTGCTTATCACAATCACAATTATGCTTGGTTTCCTTTTCCATTTAAAGGGGTAGTTCGGAATTTTGGACATACGATTCCCAAGTTAGCCTTGGTGTTCTTTATCATTGGAGTCAGTTTTCAACACATTTCATTCAGTCCTCCTAAGTCATATTCTGGCCAAATTGTGATAACTTACCTAACTCTACTCTCCTAACACTTCTGTTTCACTGTGCCTCATTGGCTATATCCTAAGTCAATCAGAGATCTTTCTATATTCCATAATCACTATCTGCCAAGTCATCTATTTGACTGCGGCATTTTTTACACTAAATACAAGATGAACCTTAAAATATGACTTACAGAATTATGGTATGAGGCTAACTATATGGTAGTGAAGTGAAGACGACGAGAGAGCAACACACAATTAGATCCATTAGTAATTACAAAAGGGGGCCTGTGAGGGAACTAGTCCACTTTACCTGTCCTTCGTCAGCATACATTGGTATGTCATGGAATGGGGAGACAACCTTTCCATCGGCATTTTCTGCAAAAGAGAAAATAAATGTTTCAAGTTTTGACAAAAGGGCCTTGTTCAGATTTGGAAGCCGCCGGATACCACGCATTAAAGATATCGACTTTCGGTTTCGTACGCCGAACTAAATACAAATTGGTTACTGTAAAATGTTTAAAGTTACGTACTGGTCGTGCGATACAGATGAAAATTATCGGATTAAAAATCGGCATTTCATTCATTATGGCGTTTAGTACCATACTCAGCTTCTGCTGGAGGATGATGCAAGGCAGCAGGACGCAAACTACAGCAGACTCCTTAACAGGTACTCCCTGCTACCTTGCATCATCCTTTCAAGTTAGATGGCACATATAGGCTGAACCAGTGTTAGGTTTGAAGCCATGTTTCAATTATACAAATCGCGGTGTCGAGCACAGGCGTATTATATGATGGACCGATTCAGAATGAATATAAGTGACACGTGGGAGATCGTGAGTGGCGTTGAGGAGCTCGAATCAATACGTTCAATCAGAACAGTTGAACTACTTACTGTAAAACAAGCGGTAGTTCAGACTATGTAGGTCTCCCCGTTCTTCGACTGTGTAGCTCATGGTTAACTCCAAGCCGGTGGGTCGCTACTGCTTTTGCTTTGGCGATTGATTGCGCTGCGAGCTGGGGAACGAAAGAATAACCTACTGACGAATCAACTGCGCATGCGTACGCGTTGTCTAGGCTCGGTCCTGCCTCACCAATAGGTCAAACATTTACTCCACCCAGTAAACTACATTTTATGAGTGTTTAGAGAGGTTCAGCACAATATCACTATACTGTAGAAATTAATAGAATATTCGATGACGATTAAATTAATGTTGACATAAGTTTTAAAATTATATATGTATCTATCTGTTTATTTGATCGTATGTCCCAAATAGGTTTATCCAAACAATTGGGCAATGAAATAATAACAAAAGGCGTTGACAAAGTGTGCGTGCGTCTGTCCTCGTCTGCTGCACGTTTACTTCACATCCTCCCGCGGCGCGCGGTGCTTCCTGCCTTGCCGTAGGAGGGGACGGTGCTGACGGCTGGACGGACGAGAGAAAGGAAGACGGGCAAGCTCTGGAAAGAACCAAGAAAGTGGGAAAGGTCCTGGGATACACCGTCCGTCGGCAGCAATAGCACTTAGTTTCTGCAATAGCTTAATTCGTCATCCATTTTGTGCAGAAATGTCGACCAGTCGTCATTTTAGCGAGAGCAGGGCCATCCCGACTAGGACGGTGTTGATCAACGATGCAACGCAGCTACCTCATGACTATTGTACTACCCCTGGAGGCACTTTATTCTCCACCACTCCGGGAGGTAAGACTGTTTTTTGCCCCAATATATCGTACTTAATTGAAACTTGAATCATTTATGCGTTGACATGTTTGGGTTTTTGCGAACCTTTTGTGTTTTTTTGTCAATGGGGCCTATGCAGTCTGCTTGGCCTGTCAGACGTATCATAACAAAAACAATGCTTTGCCCCGCCTTCCCTCTCTTCACTGCATCGTGATTGGTTGGGTTGCAGCGCAGGGATGAGACAAATAAATGAGATAATGTTGCAATTCAAATAGCGATTATTACGTCCCAGGTAAGGTATATACATTGCGGTTATATTTTGGCACATATTTAGTCCTATGTTCCGCAAATTGTTCTCATTCAGCAATTCAATTGGACTCTAGCATTAAGATAGAATTGTAATAGTCATATACTTTACATTCATAAAGCAATCATAAAGCAATCGTGATAAAAAATAATTTATATTTTGATCTCCAAGGAGATCAGAATCTTCCTTTTTCACCACAGCTAACTAAACTCTTGTTTGTTTCCCTGTCAAAGGGACCAGGATAATCTATGACCGGAAGTTCCTATTGGACAGGCGTAATTCCCCCATAGCCCAGACCCCTCCTGCCCACCTGCCTGTCATCCGCGGTGTGACCAGCCAAACGGTTCTGAACGAGAACCGGAAGAATGAAGCCAACAAACACACCAGCCATGACGGCAAACCAGGTACTGGTGGGGGCTACTCAAACTACGCACTGACAAGAAATGATAACATTTGTTTATCCTGAATAAGTAGTTATGGGTGTCAAATCACAACAGAATTACAAGACAGCAATAAGAATTAAGGGTAACAAATATGATCTTAATATTGAAATGGTTTCATTGATTGATTGGATGGTTTGAACATAGAATTTGTTCTTATATGTGAATTCAACTTGAGTATCCTTGAACAAAGGACCCTCATTCTAAATACAAATTGTAGAATCTGACTTATTATTACATCTAGCAACCCCTTAATAGCCAAGTAGCTGTCTCCTGGCTATGACATTCTAGTAAGCAATTAAAAAAATGTTTTTGTTCTGTTTTTTTTCCCCCAGGTGACGACGCACAGTTTGAAATGGACATCTGAAACAACGGAGGCACACGGGAAGAAGTAAATGACCTGGCTTCTTGACGCCAGTGGCTTGTAGAAACCAATGTGGCAGCCATCTTTAGCTCTCTCTCTGTCTCACGGCTGGATTTAATGTGTGTGAACCATTGGAGATAACATTTTTTATTTATCATGCAGAATGGAACTCTCTAAAAGGTTTGAGGTTTGGCTCCTTGGTAACCAACCCTCTGCATATATAAACGACATAGCATGGAAGTGGATCATAATCATTTTCATACTTTTCTTTTTAACCAGGGTGTGCTTTCCAACAGATACATTACTTAAGTGCACATCTCACGGCTTAATGTCGTCATTCTAGAAGCCAAGACACTGGTGGCAAAATAACCTGACCTGAGAATGACCTACGTTTTGAATTCATCGCAGACTGTTATTCTGACATATGTTACCAATATATTGTTGAGATATATTTTACTTGAAAAATGTCACACCTCCACAATTTGTTATTGTGGCTCTCGTTTCAAACAAGCATTTGTAATAATTGTTTTTTAGCTTATGATGTTTTATCGAGTAAGCTAAAAAACAAGAGGTCTGACATCACGAAACACATAAAAGACACTTAAATAACCGTTTATACACACGCTGGCGATCAACATAACTGTCAACTGGTTATTCGGTTTCAAACTGGCTTTTGCAATTAAATATAGGCATTTCCTTATTCCTGCCAAAAAAACAACTATTCAGTTGTTTATTTAGCCAGTTGTCTGTGTTAATGTTGACCAACTGGTTGTTTTCAAAATGCAGGCCACATAATGTTTAAACACAATTGAATACAATAGCCGCTGGACCAATGGTAATATAATTTTGGATTAAATAATGGACAATAGATGATATTTCTATATGCATTTCATTTTTGATACTTGTTTCATGACAAATTTGTTTTTTGGATGCAACAAATCACAGGGAAGGCAATCTATATGAATTGGTTATTTATTGGACTGTATCTGCCACTTTGCACTTATCACGTATACAGTCAGTCATTAGTTTCTGTTTTCTAGAAGATTGAGATTGTATTGGGATAGGTAGATGTTATAACTGATTCTTCGCATCTTTCCCCAACGACCTTAATCAACTTTTCAGTACCTTGTTATGTTTATCTGCCCTCGCCTTACATCAACATCCAAATGCAGTAACAACAAACCTCAGTGTTGCCAGTCATACTCTCACGAAAATTCGTAAAAACAAAGTTAAGTTTACTGAAATACATATTGTATTTAGCAGCTGAGAAAGATTAGGTTGAAATGCACTCTTTTTTCAATGTCTTCATATTGCGTCCCATAAGAAGCTTTTCAATTATTTTCTCTCTCTTAAACAGAATTCCTGCTATTTTAGATCATATTTTGTTGCTGTAATTTTAAAAATGAACTTGTTGAATTTTTAAATCCTAACATATATCATGGGTTTTTATTTGGTTTAGGCTGTAATAATCTCAACTTTTTTGCAGATAATTTTTTTGATTTAGTTTGCACTTATTGTGCATCACACATTAGGGTAAGCATGATGTATATGTTCATTGGCATCAACATTCATATTGCATATTCATTTCAAGCAGTTTGGTTTCACATTGAGGGCTTAACATTGTATCTTTTAGAGAGATTTTAAACCACCTGACTGTAACATTCAGATTATAATTAACTTTATTTTCTTTATAACACCGCAGCCAGTGAATATTGTTGAAGCAAGATCAATAAAGTTACTTAACAAAAATATTTGTATTTATTTCACATAGCCACAGGATTTTTAGGTTGTATCAAATAAAAGACAAAGAAATACAATGTATGAAAAAATATAACGTTTATAAAGTAATACAACTCAATAGGGGTTTTCTGATACCAAGAACATTTTGTTGACAAATGATGCAATAGGAAGAGCAACAATCGTTAGAAACAAAAAGTAGTCCATTTATATGTAATTAATTTTAATGTTTTATAATTTTCATTTAAACCCTGATTTGTTTTGTTTATTCAGATAATTGGCATTACATGTTTTGGAAGCGTAGGTTAATTTCAAAAGTGAATGTGCATACAACGATCTGACAAATTACTTTTTTTCATGATTTTTACTTCTAAACAGTCAAACGACCGTTATTAAATATTTCTCTTTTTGAAACAGACAAAGAGATATACCAGCGTTTAATCAATACGCAAAAAGTTATGTTTCCCTCAAAAAACGTTTTTCTCCGTGCATAGTTTAATTTACATCAGGCAAAGAAAGGTGTACCAATAACATTCTCCACAGGCATTTCACTGGCTGTCCGCTGGTCCTTCCTCCTTTTCTACTTCCCTGAGCAAGGCCAACGCCAAGATGGTGAGACTGTGGCAAAAATGTTATCGTAATCCGTTGATTATCAAAACAATCCTTTTATGAACATATGATGTACAAGCAGCACATAGTGTCTTAAACCTTGTTTGTGTCCATGTTCCAATATTTTATACATTAGACGTGTTTATAACCCTACCTGGTGAATACTCTGTTCGTCCACCGTAGCGCCTTGTTAACTCGTCTACTATCGGTTGAGATATCTCCATGGACAGGGTCTTATTAGATACAACGTTCACATGTGATAAGCCTAATTTTTGCATAGACAATGCGCTACAATTTGCAGTGTCTTACGTGACGTTTTTATTCAGCAAAGATACACACTGTTGACCACTAGCTTGCAGTGTTGTCCGTTAGCATGTGTGGCTAACGATAGCATGCTAGCACCAGCACACATGATGATCTTCAGCACCATCTTCTACATAATCTGTTAGACCTTGATGGCTTCAGCGAAGGAATATTGTAATTAAGTTACAACGAGATGGAGTGAATTGAGGCCCATGTGGCCATTGTATCTGTATGTACGGGGGGTGCTTGGGTTATAGTGACTGTTGCTTTGGACAAGAGGGTTCGGGTCTTCAGATGTTTTGAGGGAGGTTGAGGTTAATATGCCCTACTGAAATATATCTTTCTTGATGATAGAATGACACAGTGACTGTCAGGACCCGGAAATTCATGACGAACCGGCTGCTCCAGAGGAAGCAAATGGTAAGTTGTCCATCATACCTGTGTTGTCGGGGTACAGTTCCTATTGTCAAATTACTCTTCCGCTTACAGTTCATTTTCTTTGTATTCTACAGGTCGTCGATGTCCTGCATCCAGGCAAGGCCACAGTCCCAAAGACTGAAATCAGGGAGAAACTAGCAAAAATGTACAAGACCACTCCCGATGTGGTGTTTGTCTTTGGCTTCAGGACCCAGTTCGGTGGTGGCAAGACTACAGGCTTCGCCATGGTCTACGACTCGTTAGATTACGCCAAGAAGAATGAGCCCAAGCACAGACTGGCCAGAGTGAGTAAACCCCAATGTGTCAGTCCCTGTGTACTTGCGTAGTTGCAGCATTCTGGATCCTCTTTAACAATTAACAACATAAATCTGTTCTAGTGTTCTGTAAACCTAAGAAGGGTATTTGGAAATCATAAGCCATGTTGTCCTTTTTTCCTGTCTTTTGTTGGGGACCAGCTCATTTTTATCCCTGTCTGTCAACTGTATGTACTCGCTAGCGCTAATTCAAACTCATTACTTTTCAGCATGGTCTGTATGAGAAAAAGAAGTCCTCCAGGAAACAGCGCAAGGAGCGAAAGAACAGAATGAAGAAAGTACGAGGCACCAAGAAGGCGGCTGTGGGAGCTGCTGGCAAAAAGGTATGTCGCTGAACATGTGCACTGCAACACATGGAAGTTCCTATGACCTGAGAACCATGTCCATGGACGGATGCACAACATGGCTCCTAGTGGTCCATTAGACTTCAACCAGAATCACAACATAACTGCAATCTAGACGTGGACGATGCGCCAAGTGTTTTGGATTATGGCTGCAGTGTGTTTGAACTGGATGGTGGACCACTAGTAGCTTGCGGCGTCCTGTCCTGGGAGTCAACATGACTGTTGACTCCCATGACGTTATGACTGTAAACTGATTAGCTATCACTAGGCAACTGGAAAACTATTGCTGTTTTTTCTTTTCTGTTAACTTTCTTTTACTTTCTTTGTCATCTTTCCATTCACTTTGTTCCTCTGCAACTATAGAAGGTAAACGCTGCTTGAGTAGATTAAGTCCTGTGTGCTTAAAATCAGGAGTGATGGACCTTATTTTACACCCCTAGACTAACTCTTCTCCCATTCCCAGTAGGGTACCTTATGAGTAGATTAACTCGTGTGTGCATATGATCAGGAGTAGTAGACCTAATTTTACAACCCTAGACTAACTCTTCCCCCCCCCTTATCACAGTAGTGTGCCTTACGAGTAGATTAACTCCTGGTTGCATGTGAGCAAGAGTGATGGACCCAATTTTACACCCCTAGGCTAACTCTTCTCCCTGTAGCTCACCAACTAGTCCTGCTTGTTACTGAATACCTTCTCATTAATAACTTGAATGTTAGTGCTGGCTTGAAATTGTTGACCTAATTTGCATCTTGTGGAACTTGAGGTTTTATTCAACGTAATCAGGTGGTAGGTTTCATCTAATGATGAAGGCTGCAGAATCACAAATGCATGTTATATTAATACAGATCACACTAGATGATCAAATTTGATCAGTATTATTGTAGCAATTATCAGACAAATGGGGCAACCACGAAATAACAGTTAAGTTGGTCCACCTCGCCTAAAACTGCAATGCTTTAACTCAGTTAATGAAACATATTGGGTTTGGTTTCAACTTATGCACCCTCTTAGTCACAATGCTACCCCTGCCATGCAGCGGCCTTATGGCCCCAAAAACACTTGTATACACCAATCCGGGGAAGTAATGGAGGTTAAAAAGACACAATACTGCGGTGGTACGTGTTTGAACGCAAGCTATCCTGAGAAATGCACTTTTATTCCCTACACTACTTTCTATGTAACTTAACTTATGTTAACAATGTCTAGGGGTTCAGGAAGAACCTGTGCATTTAACAGAAGCTTGTAATTAAAGGACAGCAGCCGACTCTCATTCATTAAGACTTGCCACAGCAGTATTGGGGGCTGACGTAAGATTGTCTAACACGCAAATCAGCCGGATTCGTGTATAGACCGTAGTTTGAACAGATTTCCATACCTCATGTAGACGTGTTTGACTTTTATTTTTCCATGCCACAGACCATTAACGTTACTCCCATCTTGTTTACCTTTTTTTGATTTTGCTTCCCATGGACTTGTGCAGAAATGAGGGTCAGTTCCAGGTATCACAGTAGACTTGTTCTTGGTGTGCCGTTGGGTAGCACATCAAAAAGCTCTGACCCAGAGCTGTGTGCATGTCTCACGTGGTGGTGGTGTGTGTGTGTGGTGTTGGCCTTCCCTTTTTCTCCCAACTATAGCATCCTGGTAGACCCCACCTTCCGAACCCTTTAACCTTATCCTGTAATGTTGATCACCCTTAAACCAGACTCTCTTCTCTAATCTCTACTGGATGGAAGTTTGTCACAAACTGCTATCCATGAGAACTCGCGTGGCTTTGACATAAATATAATTGTGGGCACTTTTGGTTCCTTCATATTAAACAAACTAATGGTTTATGAAACCAATTGAATGAGTATATCTTATTCAACTCTTTCCACCCTTGTCTGTCCTTACCCTAGTAGATAATTAAAAATGTTAAAATATACTCGGTCCTAACTTGTTTTTTTTTTGTCTCCCTCTAGTGATCCAAGAAAACCGGAGGCTCTTCATGCTAAAGATGTTCTTGTATATTGTCATCAAATAAAATGTTTGGGAAAAAACAGAATCTTTTTGTCTTTGGTTCTTGGTGATAATTATTTGCTCCTAACATGTATGCAGTTTCCTTCTGCTGGGCTGTTCAAAGAGCAGAAGGTGGTTCCCCAGGAACATTCACAGTAGTTAACATGAAGGCCATCGTGGGTTTATGAGCTGCTATGGAAATTGACATGACATTATTTTTCTAAATTTCAAATGGTATCTTTCGCATTGTCTTGCATACCTGATGTTCGAAGCGAACTGAATCATTGACGTCGATGCCCATATGTCTGACTAATGCTTAAGCAGCTCCCCAGTCAGTTTCACACTTTAGGGAAAATCTGTTTTTATTAGTCAATTGTACTAGTATAGAGGACCAAACGTTAGGAGCTACCCAATAGACTTCAAACAATGGAAGCACGCATGATGCAGAACATGCACCGAGGAACATTTGCCTTTTACACAAAAAACAATTCTAGTGAAACATTTATATTTTGATGTTGGGGCAGAAGCAACTCACTGTATCCAGCATTTATTTCTGACTAGGCTAAAGATGCAAATTACATTATCATAAGAATGTACTTCAGCTTGTTCATTCCCTGGGGAATAATTCCTAAATATCAAGTCATGTTCGATGCCTGTACGGAACGGTAGTGTTTTAACCTTGTTTCACCTTAATGATGGTCCTCCGTCTGCAACTTGGCATCCTGAATTTATTTATTCCGATAATTAGTCTGCACACCTTTTCCTGTAATGTGCTTTTTTTTTTCCTATCCCCAAGATTATGTAAAATTCCTTTGTGTTTGATTCCCTTTTTACATAGTTACGTTGCAGAAACATTAACCATATCGCCACAAATAACTATAAATCAGAATTCAAACTGCAGTATTGGATGTGGCACACGAGGGCGCCATTCAACAAGCGGACATCGTGACCGCGCACCCACTCCTGAGGTGTTGCAGCATATTTTCCTGCAGCAACCTATACGTCCATGTTTCAATATTCAAATGGACTAAGTGTACCACAACAAGTGTACCACGCAATGAGAAAAAAAAAAGCCATTAATATGCCATTAGAGCAGGCTGTACACACAGTAACTTGGTTCTTCATAAACACTGCAAGTGAACACATCTCCCTCTCTGCGGTCTGACCTTTCCAGGTAATTTGCATAGTAATACCCTGCAAGAGAGTGTAAATGAAGTGATTAAAATGCTTGAGAAGGGGCTGTCCTAAGGGTCCTCCCTCCCCACTCCCCTACACACACACTCACACAGATACACACACAAACATACACAGACACCCACACACACACACACTCTACCTTTGTCCATGTCCTTTTGTGTATTGCAAAAGGCATCTCCAACCACAGGTTTGCTTATTCAATGTCTCGCTGCGGTTGTTTGGACTCTTAACCAGGTGATGGGGTTTATTGTATAGACAGAAACCATAGGGCTGGTATTTGCGACTGAATCACTACAGGACCTTTATAGTGAGAGGGAGTGACTAGTGTAGGATGCCACTTCCCTTTGACCTTTAACATTACAAACAAGCTCTATGGTTCCAGGTAGTGGGAGTAGAGCTGAATCACCACACTGCACTTGAGCATGGCATTTTATTTTCAACCTTGAACACAGAGGTTCCACACAATCTTAATGCGTCTTGAATGTAGGCCACACCACTCAGAGGGAAGGCCCCCTGCTGCCTCCATCAGGACGGCAGAGAGGCGGGAAGTGACTGTATATATATACATGTAGGTAACCCCTTTTCTACCAGGTATATGTTATACATTAATTCCATAATGTCGTTAATGAGGTTTTAAAGGCGAACTGAAAGCCACTTAGGATCATTATCCCCGATATCGGAGTCATAAAAAAACAACATTATCCAGAATCTAATTCTAATCTTGTCAACTATTTTTATCCGTTGTGACTATTTTATCCAGTGCAAATGACAGAAAAAGGATATATCACCTTGCCTGCACCAAGCTGATAGCGATCCGATAGGGGCAAGTCCATCTTATTAGACTTCCAATTCGGAACCTTTAAACTCAGTCAACTTTTGAATAAATGGACATTTTTCGGAGGGCCACACAAGGTTCCTTTTTAGTCTCAGCAGACAAAGTTATGACCCAGAAACATGCGGGCAGACTCATTTATCTGAACCTGTTCAGACCTGAGTCTGGGCTGCATGCAGGCCGGTGGCTGACAGTAAACCCCTCGTTATGGGGTTGCAGGAGGTAGACGGGAGGGGCTGTGTGGACCGACGCAAAAGAAAAAACATTTAGGTCTCTGGGTGATCTGTATCATCTCTCCTTACCCTCCCTCTCCCTCTCTATCTCCCTCCCGCCTCTCTCCTCTATCTCAGGCTATTTTTCTATCTCTCTCTCTCATTCTCTCCTCTCTTTTACCCTCTCTTCCTCCTCTCACTTTGCCTCTCTCTCTCCATCACACCTTGTGTCCCCCCTCCCCTCCTCTCCCTCTATGTCTCTCTCTGGGCTCTGCAGTGCTGCCTGTGTGGTGGTGGTGGGAGGTTTGACATAAGTGGAGCTCTCAGCCCAGGGACTGGTAACAGATGGTGTTGGGAAATTAAGCTCCTCCACACAGCCTCGTCCCACGAGCCCATGCCTCTGCCTCTTTCTTTCTCCCCTCTTTCTCTCTCATTTTGCCTCTCTCGTCGTGTTTTGCCTCACACTAGGACTCTCTCTCTCTCTTTGTCTCTCTCTCACACACACTCTCTCTCTCTCTCTCTTGTTCTGTCTCTCTATCCCTTTCATCTGCTCTCTCTCAATCTCTCTCCTGTCCCCTGTACAATTTTGCCTCACACCATGACTCTGTGACACTCTCCCAATCTCTTTCTCTCTCCCTCTTTCTTGTCTGCATTGTCATTCTCGTCACGATTTGTCTCTCATTTTCCTTGAATATCTCTTCTTCTTCATCTCTGGTTTGACCGAGTTAAACACAGAACACCCACCTGCTTCTCCCCACTCTGAATACCCAGCATGCCGTCTGATAGACCAGGCAACCGGTCAGGCAGAAGCAAGAGAGTGCATTTTGGACAGGTTGGAAGTGTGTGTGTGTGTGTGTGTGTGCTTGTGTGTGTGTGTGTGTGTGTGTGTGTGTGTGTGTGTGTGTGTGTGTGTGTGTGTGTGTGTGTGTGCGCGCATGTCTTCATGCATTCATGCAGGCATGCATTCTTGTGAGATAGGTGTGATAGTGATGGTCCATCCATGTAAAACTCTTGTGGAGCCTAATACATACAAAAAAATAAACTACGACATATTCAACCAGGTTCCACCCCGTTGGATGGTGACATGTAAAACTTTTTAGTTCGGGATTTTTTTTGCACTATCACCTGGTGTATAATGGCTACCTATAAAAGCATGTGTTCGCTCCAGAGCAGGTGCATTCTGATTTACCATTGACCTGACTTATCATTGACTTACCATATAATGGTATAGCTGATAAATACATAATCAGATGATGGACTCTGTTTGCAATAATCATGGCTAATCTCTGTTTAGAGAAACATGTCTCTGAAGGATTAAACCAGCACAATCACATCAAGAATAATTGTACCGTCTGAATCTTGTTCACTTTAACCACACTCCATGTAATCCATTATTTGAATTATTCATTTAACGACTACCCACTGATCAATTAGTCACTTGGATTGAACTTTTCAGCGTTTCACCATCGCGACTAATGATGCTCTGAAGTCGCTACTGGCTATCTACTAAGGTCTTTTGTGGGCTTGTGAACATTTAGTATATTCTTGTGTTGCGAGGGCTCAACTTGCAGCAGCAGAGTCTGGCAGGGTATCTGAGGATGCCATGCATCTTAATGAAGCCCGTCTCTCTCTCTCTCTCTCTCCGCGGCCCCAGCAGGGGAACCATCGGGGCTCGTTCTGTAGTCCTGCTGCAGTGTCCTATCTGCTACGCCAGCCAGCGTGACGTTCACCCCGGCTGCCAGTTGCTAGGTGCTGATATGTAAAATGATCTGTGCCTTAGTAGCCTTTCCTACCTCCCCTCAACCCCCTCACCTCACCCACAACACACACTCTCTCCCCCCAAAAGCGCCAGGGAAGTGTTTGTCTTTTTTCTCTATTTTTAAGGGCAATAGGTTTTTGGGAATCCTAATAATTCTGTCTTTCTTTCTTTCTGACATCATTTATTTTTGCATTCATCCCTACTGCATGCGGTGGGAAGAAACACTGAGCATTTGACATTACAACACAACAGAGCGCTGCAGCCAAAACAACGGAGGCTTCCTCGGGAAGTGTAGCCTCTGGAATGGTGTTTTTTTCCGTATCGACCGCTTTTTCACAGGCTCGGCGAAAAAGGGGAAGAAATTGTATTGATTGTCTTGTTACGGATGCCCTCGCTGTGTGTGTGCGTGACACTGAAACCACTTCGCATTCTCACTATGTGGTGTAAATCTTGTGTGTGTGGATAACTAGGCGTGGAACTTTTAATGTACATTAAATTCAGCCATAATTCAATGCCTTTTACCGCTACAGCTGGAAACTCTTTGTTGGTGGTGATAGTGATGATGAAGATGATGATCAGGATATTGATGGAGCGGCGTTGTGGTTCGGCTGGGGATGGTGGTGATGGTGATGAAGATGATGTTGATGGTGGTGGTTGCATTGGTGATGTTGTTGATTGTGGGGGCATGGCGGTAGTGGTGATGATGGTAGTTAGGGTGGGGGGGGGTGAGGGTAGGTGTGGGGGTGATGTTGATGATGGTGGTGCAGGTGGTGATGATGGTAGGTGTGGGGGTGATGTTGATAATGGTGGTGGTGGTGGTGCAGGTGGTGATGATGGTAGGTGTGGGGGTGATGTTGATGATGGTGGTGGTGGTGGTGGTGCAGGTGGTGGTGATGGTGGTAGTGCCACTGATGATAGGGAAAATCTTGATGATTAGGATGGGCGTAGTGGAGTTGGTGGTGTAGTGTTAGGGCTAGCAGAGCTGATGGGGGTTATAATGAGCCAAAGCAGCAGATGGGAATGACGGTATAATGATGAAATGTTCAGTGGGATGCACTCTGTCCATTCTTGTGGATGTGTGCTGTGCATGTCCTTGATACAGAATTGATTGTGTGTGTGTGTGTGTGTGTGGGGGTGTGTGTGTGTGTGTGTGTGTGTGTGTGTGTGTGCGTGACTTCCATTCCGGTGGGGGAGAAAAAAACGGCAGTATATTCTTACTTACCATCTTACCATCAAGGTTTTCATCAAGGTTAATCAATGTGGTGATAGCTTTGAATTATTGTTGTAATGTACATCAGAGGGCAAGGCAGAGAGCTCTATCAAAAGGTGGCAGTAATTGTGTGTCTCTTCTTAGCAACGTAGGGGAATGTAATGGTATGCTTGTGCATTTTATTTTACTATTTAGGAAATGATTTGTATGTATGGCTCCATGTTCAAAACCTAGGTATCTGTACACTGAGCCTTCCTATCACTGCTCCTGCTGGAACATTCTGTAATGCACTCAGGTATTATGATGAAGTAGTGGAATATTTTGTAGCCAATGTTATACAATATTTTATATGTATAATTTGACTAACCAGAGTCCCTTAGCCAAACACCTGTTTTAGATAACAAGTTTAGTGACTGTATATAAACAGATTGTAACACTTAAAAACACTTAAACATTTATACTAATGCTAAAGTGGGCTCCTACTTGTGTCATTGTGGCCAATACAGATTCAAGTAGTACACTTGGCCTTGGAATGGTCTGCATCATCTATGATGGGAAATAATCGTGAAGTGATGTGAAAGTGCACCGCAGACACCGATAGACACACACACACACACACGCACACACACACACACACACATACACACACACACACACACACACATAAACGTGTGCGCATACACGCCGACACACACGCGCACACACACACACACACACACACACACACACACACACACGCACGCACACACACACACACACACACACACACACACACACAAACACATGCACACAGGCAAGCACACACGGACACAGACACAGACACACACACACACAGACAGATACACACAAACACACACACGCACACACACACACACACATCATCCGGATCTGCCACATACCTCCACTCCATTGCTATTCCTTCTGATATTGTCCTCTTCAATCAACAATGGAGAATCAGTGATTAAAGGCGTAACGTGGAGAGCAATCTCCCAGCGATTCATTAGACAGCACTGGCATGAATACCAAAAAAGATGATTTGCTCATATTGCCACTCAAACCCCAAAATAGTTTGGTCTCGAGAGAAGAAGTGTGTAACTCATTGTGTGTTAGTGGCAACAGGAACGTTCTACAGAAACACTGTGGCAATGCAATATGAATGAATACACCGGTCCTAATAAACTATATATCATATTAGGTTGTGGGGTTTAATAATTCATGTTTTACCCGTGTATGTTTCCAGTATAGGACTAGCCACTAGACGTTTGAATGCATATGTGATTAAGCTGTAATACGGCTGGTGAGTGATTAGCTTATCAGCAGCGCGGCGTCGTGTGCTGGAGCCCGCCGGCCCACTTGTTTCCAGGGTGGTTAGCGCGGCCTGGAACAAGACAACACTGTCTTACTTAATTACACAATATTGTCATGCATTGCAAGATAGCCGTTTTGCAATTTCAATTAATGTTTGATCCGTGCCATGAACAAGATAGTACCATCCCTTTGTATCCAATCTATCTTAAGTTTAGGTGGTTCTGTCCGTCTGACTGTCTCTCTCTCTTTCTCGCTTGCTCTCTCTCTCTCTTTCTCCCTTGCTCTCTCTCCCTGTCTCTCTCCTTCTCTTTCTCTGTCTCTGTCTCTCTCTCTCTCTTGCTCTCTCTCTAGCTGGCTGCCTGTCTGTCTGCCTGTCTGTCTCTCTGTCTGCTTCAAACTACCTGACCTGTCTGTCTGTCTCGATCTATCTGTCTGTCGGTATCTACCCATCTGTCTTTCTGTCATATTCACCTGGAGACATGAACAACGGCACATTCTTCAAATTGCATGGATGTTAACCGATGTTTTCCGGCCTAGAGCGATCCGCTCTAAATATGAGTGCACATTAAGCGGTCATGTGCCCCGAGCAGTGCACCCACACCAGATAGAGACACAACCAACTGCTGCAACCAACTACGCTCCACCATTTTAGCCATGGTGCGATTTACTCTTTTTTGTCTCTCCCTTGTTTCTTTTTCATTTTTCAACATTTCCCTGTGAGTGTATGTGTGTGTGTGTGTGTGTGTGTGTGTGTGCGTGCGAGTGCGAGTGTACGTGTGTATGAGGGTGTGTGTGTGTGCGCGCGAGTGTGTGTATGTGTGTGCGTGTGCGTGTGTGTGTGTGTGTGTGTGTGTGCGTGCATGCGCATGTAAGCGCGGGCCATCAGCCGGGTGTGTCATTACCGCCGCTCGTTTGCGCTGTAAGTGACGATGTGATGAGACAGCGGCGGAATTAGCTTAGCGACGACTCTCTGTCACTCTCGTTCGGAAGGCGGCGCTACGTGGCGGTGGCGGTGGAGGAGGGAGGGAGGGGTAACGCCTGATTAAAAGGATATACGGTGTACTTCAATTCTGCACATTAAGACTCTCAAACCCAACCCCTACGACCCTACCCATCCCACATCAACAAAGGCCACAAAACGTTGTGTCTGCTCGCCAAGGAAACTACGGAGACTCCGACAGCCCGCTCCCAACCCGCCATTCATCAGTCTTTCCTCCCTGCCTTTCTTCCTCTTCTCCTCCTTCCTCCCACTCCTCTTCTTCCTCTGCTTCTGCTTCAAGGTGCTGCTGATCTTCTGAGAGCTTGTACAGATGAAAGTATCCAGGTGTAAAGGCCAACCCCCAGGTCCGCTGTGTTGCCGGGGTATATTTTCGGTTGCTGTTATTTTTTTTCTTCCATTATATATTGAAACAAAGAAAGAAAATAACAACATGAAAGCAGAGCGGTGTGGCCATTATAACGGAGTCAGGAGCCAGGATGGTGGTCACTCATATCTCCCCCCCTCCCCTTCTTCTTCTGGAGCAGTGTGAACCTCCAGCACAAGGCGAGCACGCTGTTTGTATTGAGCCCGGTCTCACAAGAGGAATCGATAGGCTCTGACCTTACCTGGGTCAGGGCTGTGTCGCTGACCGCACCGGGACAGCCCAGCTGTGTCCTCCGCGCCGGGCTCTGCAGTGGATAAGTAGGCCTCTCCGTGGCTCTTGGTCCCTGATCCGCAAAGCCACTGCGGGGATCAGCAAGAGAGTCCATCGCCAACGCCGGGGCTTGACCAGTTGGAAGTGGTGTGTATGGTGTGTTTATGGGGGGGGGGGGGCACGGTGAGGAAGGACGGTCAGGGTGCTAGATCCATACTGAGGAGGTGGATGGATTCAAAGAGGACCGTATCGCGCTCACCTTCCGTATGTATTTGCTGTTTACTCGTTTCCTTTCTTTGACACAACATGGTTTGTGGTGGGGTCTTTAAGGTGCAGGCAGGAGTATGGAATCGCCATAAAGGATGCCTTGAGGTAGACTCCAGACAATGAGGTTTGACCACCGAAAACCTTTTGGCTCGGAGTCTAACCCCCATTCCACGAGTAGACTATTCGGCCCCAAGCAGTGCGGCAGATCTAAGGTCTTTCCCCTACCATTACTCTTACCTTTTCGCTTCATTTAAGCATTCATTCTATTTTTTCAGTTGAATACAGTTTTTATTTATCTTCATGTAGTCGTTCCATACGGGTCCTCCTCCGAAGAGCCGACTGTAGCTCTGTGCTGATCGATAATCTCCCTCTCAGTCAGTACTGTTCCCTGTTCCCTGTTTCCAGGGTGCTGCCTCAAAACACAAGCCAGAGCCCGCATCGCAAGTGTAGAAGTACATCTCTAGAAACCCTGGAGGGAGCCGATTGCTATATCAATACACAATACACAAAGTTACGCTGACAAGGGTGACACCATTGCTACACAACCAGGGTTATGGAAAGCTAATCAGCATTTCCTATGCAACGACAATAAGGTAACATTGGCCACTGTGAGCAGGTTTATGGAAAATCAATATTTTCCAACGTCATTAAATCATATCATGCATTGTAGTAATAATATTCTATGATTTACCACAATCGGGAAGAATTCAACTCAGAACTCTCTTCTTTTTCTTTTATATAGCAAAGTTCAACCTTGACAAAAATAATTACTTCTCTTCGCATTGGTAGTTTGAAGTTGTGTGTGTGGAATGGATTAGGCTTTCGTGTTGAGGGGGGAAAAAACCCATTAATAATCGAGAGGGGAACTCAGGGAAATAAGCTGCTGGCGGTTGTGCAGTCAACTGCACCGACACGAAAAAGGAGTGGAATAGAGGAGAGCTGGGGAATGAACAGAGAGAGAAAGAGAGAGGGAGAGAGAGAGAGGAGCGAGTCTATAAAATATAGATAGCTAGGAAGAGCCAAGCGGGCTATGGAGGAGAAGTGAACATTCAACCACTCCATTCATCAGCGTAATGATACCAGGCAAGATTTAGCTTTCTACCCTGACCAGGAAATTGAGATTGCTATGGGAAAACACACATAGCCCTATCTATATATCACGTTATTACAGTTGTTTGCTCTTTTAACAAACCCTAGTGTCTCCATGGTAATGCAATACTCTATTTTGTATCTACATTATACAGTTCTGTAACCTATATTACGTACATATGTCACTTCATCTTATGTTAATGTGTCTGTTCCCCCCACAGTGGAGTCTTTATTATGCCAGCGCCGCCTACCACCCATAGCGTGTTGGTAACCGTGTTGGGAATGTAGAAATAAGTTTCCTTAGTTCACGGTTAATATTAGGTTTATCATGGCAGCAAACAGCCGTTAGTTCCTCTGTCAGCGTGTTTCAGTGGCGTAAAAAAGAGCTCTGTGCGAATCCCAAACGGCCACTGTAACATATGCATGATTTCATACCTGCTGGCGAAGCTATTTCAGGACCAACAACTCTGATTAGTGGTTCATGGGTTGATACGCTTCTCTTTTTTCCTTCCTTCACTTCCCTCCCAACTAGATTCAACACCGTATCGGTGGCAGTTACTGCGAGGCTTGGCATGAAGAGGGGCTTTAGTGTTAAGTTCAACACTTTAACTCGTGAACTTGGTGACGACGAGGAGGATGGCACTACATGGTGATTATGGGAAAAGGGTGAAGTGTCGTTTAGTTAAACTGCGCTTTACAGCTAACTTTGATTTGTTGACGTTTATCAGTTTTACAACCAGCAGGTGGACACATTTCACCGCCACCGTTGACCTTTAGAGGCCCTATGGCCGCCCAGCGGTCAGGGCGTCGGTGAGGGTCTGGTTTCTGGGGTCTGTCCCGCACCGTTGGCAGTTGTCGGCCCTTGTCTTTGGACTTTTTCGGCCGATTCAGCATGTTGAATCAGGGACGGAGGCGGTCGGTGATGAGATTCACTCTGATTGGGCAGTTCAGTTTAAGCGAATCAGAGCACAAGAAGAGAAGAGGCAGTGAGCAAAGCAGCAAATTACATACGTCATCATATCATCATATTACGATCTCATATTACGAAACCGTCTGAGTGAGAGTGGTGCGAAATGATTGGCAAACAGTGCTTTGTTTCATGTTGGTATATACCCGCAGTCCTAGTTCTTCCGTTCCGTCTTCCGTTGTCACTTTTTGAAAGACGAATACAGACTACCGCCCCCTTCTGGGAGGGAGAGTTATTTCCTCTCACGCAGGTGCAGAATGTTCACGCCAGTTGGCCGTTGGCTGTAGTCTTTGCGGTGTGTTCAAGTGCATCTTTTTCGCCAAGACACAGGCGACACGTGGGTTTGGTGTGTCAGGGCCTTAAGGTAAAGAAAACAGATTCGCCAATCTGAAAGCATCGCGTGTTACCTTAAATCGCCCTGGATTTCCTATTGAGTGATAATGGTTTCACGGTCTGTTAGCCGAAGAGGGGGACCGCGATATTGGCATGGAGCGATACGGAGCTCATAGCATGTGTTGTGCTGTAGCACAGCCCAGGCCCTGTGTATGAGCATGCGAGCCGGGTCGAGTAGCACGCCAGCGACGCGCCGGCCAGCATGGCGCTCAGCTTCAAAGAAACGCCCCGAGGCCCTCGCTGCTCATATTGTCTTGAAGAGCCTGTATTTATCATGAGAGGGCCGTTCCATTTGACGGAGGAGGCGGGGGTGATGGGGCTTGGGGGGGTGGAGGCAACATGAAAAGTGTTTTTGAAGTGTGGGATATTGTCTGACTGCGGCTAAGCGTTTCCACCTGAATCCTGATCGCGGTGCGGTTCACCAGTACACTCTTCATAAGAGTGGTGCTCTGGTTTAATACCGGTAGGATGTCGGGCAGCGGAGGAAACCTGATACCTACTAGAGAAAACGAATCTGTGGAACGTTTCATGAAATCTTTGAAAATGAATCATAGTGAGCATAACTTTGTGGAAATTGTTCCTGGATATTACAGCTGGTGTTGGGACGAGCTGGGGTTGGGCATGAACCAAAGAAGAACCATCTGGATGATATGGGTTCTATTTTAAACATTTACTAAATTATTGAAGTTTCTTGCCTAAGTGCTTCTTTTTTTTTCTTCTTTTTTTTAGGACGCGACGAAATTGACCGTAGGTTATATATAGAACCTATTGAGGTTAGATCATTTAAAGATTGTAGCCTGGTACGGTGGCCTTCCTCGGAAAGCAGTGTAGAACCTGTCTCCGTTATTTCATACACTCCAGGCTTGATTAATATTTAGGCTTCCCCGACCGATTGCGTAGGCAGATATATCGGGGGAATACGCCACTCATCCCCAACCAGGCGGTGATTATCATTTTCCACGCACAGTGAAAGATTTCTCCCGTGTATGAAAGCACTATGAACACACTTAGCGACTCTTTCTCCTTCCTCTCTCTCGGGCCCAACAGCTGTGTTAGCGTGTGTACATGCAGTGTCTGACACAACCGAAGATCAACAACCAAAACAACGTTATCAAAGTAGAGCCTACATCTCATTGAATACCTGGAGTGACCTTGGTGCACTTTTCTTTTCTACTGCTGTTACCCTTTTGCACTCACAAACACACATGGACACACACACACACACACGCATGCATGCATGCACAAACATACACACGCAAGCATGCATGCACGCACGCACGCATGCACACTCACTCACACAAGCTCAGACATACACATGCACACACACACCCATACACACATATGCGTTATTGCCTACACATGACCTGGTTCCACACATCCACACAGGAAAACACAAAGCGTGTCGGCTTGTGTGAGTGAGTGTGCTCGCGTGGCTGCATGCAGTGTGCGTGCGGGGCTGCAAGTTGCCTTTTTTTGTTTGTGTGTAGGTCAACATGGACCAGTCCCTCACGATACAGCATGATGCATGGATTTGTAAACAGTATAAATCTGGCTCAAACCTCCTAGATCTAGATCCTAATATCTCAATAGTTGTGACTTACACATCACCCACTGAATTGTAATCCCCGACTCGACATTAAAAATAGCTCAGACCATCCGCTGGAGTGTCAGTGGTGGATTCTGGGTAATCACTGGTCTGTCACGCTCCGGTTGCCTCTTCCACCCCTTCACTCCCAGCCATGTTGTTTTTTTGGGGAGGGGGCTGTCACTTCAGATTGGCCTCATGCCACAGTAAGCCCCCTGCTCATATCTAATGGGAGAGACACACTAGTCGCGTGGAATCCAAACCCTGTCTTGCTCGAACCAGTGCTTAGAAACACATGTGTGTGTGTGTGTGTGTGTGTCTATCTCTTGTTTCTATATTGTAGTACTTAAAGCAGTTTGCTAGTTTGTTTAATTTGATGTATTCTGATTCTTGCACTTTTTGGGTTATTACTTCATTTCATTGGTGTGTGTGTGTGTGTGTGTGTGCATGTATGTGTATGTGTGGGTGTGTTTCAAATCGCAAATGTATGTTGTACGACTACAAAATAAACATCTTCAACAGCTACAACCTCCACAGCAGCTACCACAGCTCTTTTGGAAAATGTAATGCGCTGTAGTTGTCGTCATTTCGGTTAGCCTGATTTAACTTGATTGAACGTGACTAACACAGTTCAATTACTGATCCTTCTGGTAATGCGTGTCACGCTGGTAATTATCCAGTTATTTCTGCTGTATCTCACAGTGTGATGGATGTGTCCCGAGTGTTGATGTGAGCCTCCCCTCTTACAGAGAGACCATCATAAACGTTACACCCCAAAATGATACCCAAAGCAAACAACCCACACACCAAACACCAGTAATGATTCTAACCGGGATTCAGCAATATTGTTCCGTCCTCCCAAGGCCTCCATTGTTTGAATTCTTCTTTAATACAAATACAGAAATACAAACTAGGATGAAGGGAAGAGTAGAGAACGAGCAGGCGCTGTTCTGGCAAGCGTGTGTGGACAGAGCGAAGGTTCAGAGCAGGTGAAAGCGCTCCTTATTTAACTTCTCCTTATCACAGCGGGAAGCACTTTATCCTGGTACCCCTGTGCTCCATTTAGCGAGGTAACTCTATACACAAGCCCTGTGTCTCTCTTACTAATAACCCGCTGGAGGAGCAGAACACTGTGATGCTATCTTGGTGAACAATAAACACAGATTTCACTCTAGTGTGTGCAGGTGTGTGTGTGTGTGTGTGTGTGCGTGTGTGTGTGTGTGCGTGCGTGCGTGTGCGTGCGTGTGTGTGGGTGCGTGTATGTGTGTGCTTGCGTGCGTCTGTGTGTGCGTTTGTGTTTACACCCACCACTGTCTTGCCGTGCCCCTGAATTGAGGTCAGGCGTAGAGAAATATTCTCTGTCATCTTGCTTTATCTGGAACCCTTGAGCGTCTTTCTCTCTCTCTCTCCCCCCCCCCCCCCCCCCCCCCCCTCTTTTATTTGTTTTGTCACACTGGGGGCCCACACAAACACACACAAATATACACTCACACACATGCACACACATAAACACACACACCACGCAAGGATGTCCATACTCTTACACACACACACACACACTAGCGCGCACACACACACACACACGCACACACACACACACACACACACAAACACAGATGTGCACACAAATGCACTTTTTTTCTTTCGCATACACGCACACACACACACACACACGCACACACACCACACACACACACACACATACACACACACACACATACAAGAAAACACAGATGTGCACACACACACACACACGCACGCACGCACACACACACACACACACACACACACACACACACACACACCACACACACAAACACAGATGTGCACACAAATGCACTTTTTTTCTTTCACATACACACACACACACACAACACATACAAGAAAATACAGATGTGCACACACACACACAAATACACAGATGTGTGCGCACACACACACACACACACAAATACACACAACCACATCCACAAACAGACGCATGTGCATTTACATGCGCACTTCGCTCCCTGTCACACCCACACAGACACACCCACACAGCCCCTCACGTTGAAGCACAGAGGGAGGTGGCCGTTAGAGAGAGGGGGAGGCCCCGACACATTTGTCACGGTGACGTGTGGCAGGGCCTCCTGTGCTCTGGCTCGGTGGCCTGGTTTCCCTGGAAGTGTGCGGCTGGGTATCTCCTCCCCAGGTCGCGCTGCCTAGTAACTGTCCCACGCAGACTCTGATGTATGCAAATTGGCAGGCCGGGGCTTGTGGGTCAACTGTGATACACGGCGAGAAGCATTGTGCGAGGGGGTCGGCGGCCAGCGGTTAATGGGAAGCACGGAGCACCACATCTGGGAGGCAGAGGGGAGGAGGAGGCGCTGGGGGTGATGGGGACCTGGAGGAGATTTGTGTTTTATTTGCGCTTTTCGATCCAACATTGAAAACCATGGATAGCAGGATTGCTTTTTTTGTCAAAGCTTGATACAAAGAGTAAACGTTGATGTGTAGAGATAGAGATCTAGTTTCGTCATGTGAGAATGAATACTGAATGAATATGACACCAATGTACAACAAAAAAATACACATTCTGATTGATAGAGCGTTACCATTTCATGTGTGTGATTGAGAGGCTTTGCTTTCATGTTCAAATTGTTTGATTGATTGGCATTAAGAAACCACTACAAAGCACGTATATGAAGTTAATAACAAATATTCTCAGTGCTTGATAAATATAGGCCTTGTAGAGTGTGTATCATTTTGCTGTTATTAATAAACATTAAACTACATTCACAATGAATAATACGATAAGAACTAGATTGTAAAGATCATCCCTACATAAAACCACCTTTTCATAATTTTTTTCATAGAGTTAAATAAATAAAAATAAATAA
>NC_136935.1:10370399-10413701 GCF_949987615.1 Pollachius pollachius
CCAACACCGCCAATAGGGGGTGCTGTTTTCTGTGGTATAACTGGGGGAGGGGGTCAAAGACAGACATGGGCCTTAAACACAGCTTTGCTTTGTTTTCATGCTAGTAGAGAATCCATAGTGGGCCACAAATCTCTCGTGTTCATTTACAGCTAGATGGGTTATCTGTTTAGTTCTTTATCCAAAGTATTCACTTGATGATGTTTAATAGCTCTTAATCCCATTGGTGCTTAATTTCAGTGGTGGTGGAGGGTGTGAGGATAGAAAGAAGAGAGAGTTGAGGTGAGGTCATTCCCCATCATTGAGATGCTTCAGGTAACAGGTTGCTAGCTATTTGTGGCTGTCTACCAGAGTATTATGTCCGGTTATAGAGTTAGATCTTCTTCACCGACAAAACCCCTTTAATGTCATCCACTGCACCCTTGGGAGAGCCCTGTTGGTGGTGGGGGTAGGGTGGTGGAGGCTCATCTAAGCCCACACAATAGAATCATCTCCCAGGCTCTGCTTGTTAGGTCCTGCTGCCTTTTGTTGTTGTTGAGGAATTGCCTGTGTGTGTGAGTGTGTGTGTGTGTGTGTGTGTGTTTGTGGGTTTATATATATAGCTGTGTGTGTATGTGCAAATGTGTTTGTTTGTGTGAGTGTGTATGTGAATGTGTGTGTGTGTGTGTGTGTGTGTGTGTGTGTGTGTGTGTGTGTGCGTGTGTGTGTGTGTGAGTGTGTTTGTGTCCACCCCAAACAGAGAGCTATACTGAATGAACATGTTCATCCTCTGAGAGATTAAACTCCTTGTTATGCTACTCAAATCCTTAAACCTGCAGGTGAGAGATGTCCTTGTTAGTATGTGGGTACGTGTGTGTGTGTGTCTGTGTGTATGTGTGCATGTGTGCGTGTGTGTGTGTGTGTGTATTCATACGTGTGTGTACATGCATAATTACGTGGTTGTGTGTGGGTTTTTCTGTGTGTGTGTCTGTGTGTGTATTTGCCTTTGCATGTTTATATTTCATCCTGAAAAAACACAAAAAAAAGACTTTTTGCAAATTGTTGCGAGGTTTTTTGTTTTGTATTTTATTACGCATTGAATCTTGTCTGGCAGACTCCTTCCTTCATCCGCCCTCCAGAGCAATGATGTCATCTGTGGGAAGGGAAGGTATTTCTCTCAGACACAACCTGTCAGGGGCCAGGGGCCGCGGTAACTCGACACGCCTTGAAAGTCTGTGAGAGAGAGAGAGAGAGAGAGAGAGAGAGATTTGGGAGGGAGAGAGTGGGGGAAGGAGAGAGAGAGAGGGAGAGAGAGAAAGAGAGGTAGAGAGAGATTGGGGAGGGAGAGAGTGGGGGAAGGAGAGAGAGAGACAGAGTAAGAGAGACAGAGAAAAGAGAGACAGAGAGAGAGAGAGCGATCGGTCGCTCACAGACAAGGGCATTATTTATTTTCTCTCTGGATGAGATTCAATACCTTCTCCTCCAGCTCCATCCCCTTCTCCTTCTTCAAACTCCTCAACGTCCTCCTCCACCTTTATCCCACCTACCCTTCCTCCCATCCTCCTCTACCTTAATCTCCCCCCTTTCGCTCCCCCTCCTCCTCCTCCTTCACCTCCTCTGCTGCACTTTCTTCTCCCGCCTCCTCTTCCTCCTCAACCTCCTCCCCCCTCCCGTCCTCCTCTACCTCCTACGGCTCTGGAATTGAGAGGAGCAGAACACTCGACTCCTCATTGCACAACAGAGCCAGGGGTAGGGCGGGGGGAGTGGGTGAGAGGGTGGTGCTAAACAGGTATTACCGCAGCAATGATTAGGCCATTTGCACATATAGCCGTGGTGATTTGCCTAGAGAGAAAGCAGTGGGTTTGGGTCATGCTGAATGACTTTATTATTCAACGTTTGTTTGTCAACCGAAATAATACCACTCATGATAGCTATTACCGCCCTTTAGTCATTTTGAGTGCAAGATGCACACTAAAGATTTTTAAACATATATCCTTTTTTAAGGAGCGTGTATGCTGTGTCCTCACAAACAATTGTTAAATTTGCGAGGTGACGTAAAAACATATACACGGACGTAAAAACATATACACAGGGATGAAGTATGACACCCAACATGTTTTTTGTCTGTAAACTGTCAGGTTAGCAACAAATGGTTTGACTGGAGGGTTAGCCTGCAGTCTCAGGGAAGACATGAGACATTCATTGCGGTTTAAACTGGTATGTACTCACCTTGTAAACAGCTAGAGGCACCAACCGAGTGGTTCCCACACAATTCTCCTGTAGGTGACAGAGCATTTCATCTTGCGCTTCTGATAGTTTAACCGATTGAATTCATGAGAATTTAGATGTTTATAAAAACCCATTTCATGTAGCCTTCTATTGCTTTCAATACGAAACAGACAGGAGCAATCATAAAAAATGTCAAACATTATGCATTTACAAGACTCCAAACCATGTCAGATCGCCCATTTCAGATCAAAAAACCTCTCACTCTGTATCTGATTCAGAGATATAACTCATAGAGAATATTCAGGAATAGAAAGTCATAAAAAAACTCCATATGGACGCCTATGTGGGTGCAGTTCAAACACACAACTGCGTTCATGAATCTTTTGGTTCCTTTTTTTTTTTTACCACAAGAGCTTGGGGTCAGATGGGCCTGAAGAATGTACGTTTGAGAATAAGTAACAATGACCGGCCTGTTTTCCAAACACTTAGACCACTGACAACTAAATGACCCGGCATGAGTCAGCATTTCAAGCATACAAATACATTACATCTCACTCCTTATCAAACAGTGAACACATTATGATGTATGATTTACATCAAATTAAAAGAACGGCCTATCGTTTCTGTGTTCGTACATTGTTTTGTGATATTTTAAAACAATCACAATGCATAATCCACAGTAATTACATTAAACAGCGCAACTCAAACGACAAATTAAAATAAACCGCTGAATTAACTAGGCATCACCAAAGAAACCCCTCACGCAGCACAAAACAATATTTAATGCAGGCCACTACACCAGCCATCCTTGAAAACATGCCCATGCTCAAACATTTTCAGTTAGAGTGCAGTAATCGATCGCCTTAAAAGGTTATGTGAATCAATACAAAGTTGTTTTGGGCACCCGGGCTATTATATTAATGTCAACCTGAGAAATAGGCACTAGTTTAGCTGGTAGGTCTGCCCAGCTCCCTTTTCCTTCCTTTTGAACTCTAACAACATGGCCCCTACTTATAGCACAGGATATGACAGGATATGACATTCGGCCCATCAATAACTCATGCTTGTAGTTCATGTTTGGATTAAATAATGGTTGCTACGGTGTCCAAAAGCATGGGTTCCATCCCCCATGCCCCTTCCTTTAGGCTACCTTGAGCAAGGTGCCCTTCTAACCTCTTCTTCCTCCTTAATGACCTCCATCTGAATTCACTGTAAGTGATGAACAACAGCATCTGCTAAATGACTCAATAGCAGTAGATAGCGATGATGTGGCTGGGGTACTTTCTTATGACGTCCTGATGTTTTCCCTTTCAATTCTTGTTTTTGAATAACACCAACCCGTTTCAATCATCAAAACTAAATATAATCATTCATGTTTTAAAACATTCACTGAATCATAACCTCCTGATGCGAACATGACAGTTTGACCTGGTAACCCCCACCCCCCCTTCCCACATCAACACACACACACAGCTGGGAAGACGAATTAAAGCATTCTTCTTTCTGTTCGTCTCTTGGGAACAGACCCTACTGACTATAATGATAAGGCCTGGCGAGTTGTGCAGTCAAGGATGACATGCAGGTTTTGGCATGGTCACACCATTCACACAGCTCTCTGTCTCTCCCCCTGGTCCCAGTCCTCTCCAAGGTCAGATTCTCTGTTGCATAACGTAGACCCTGAACAAGGCTCAGACATGTGCATGCATGCATGCATGCATGCACAATGGGGGGGAGAAGAGGTATGGGCTTGAGGCTTAGTGCATGCATTGCTGCTGCAAGAACCTGTGGGTAAAAATAGAACAATCACATGCTCAAAGATCAAACAAGCCTCACTCTGAATCTCATGTTGTCGACACCCACTTAGCATTGATAAGTAGTTGCTTCACACATACGCAGTAATGCTGTTACTACTAAGTAAATGCTAATGGACACTTTTGATCCAAAGTGATTTACAGTGATTTGTATTAAGACATATGTACTTAAGTAGCCAGTAAGTATCTTTCCAGGAATGCCTACTACTAAACTGTGGCCCTCAGGATTGAACCCAAAACCTTTTGGCTAACACCCTAGACCACCGCCCCCTTACAATACAGAGATAAAATGTATTAGGTGTTACGTCATTGTTCTTTTCATTCACATCTCTTTCCTACTATGCTCCTCGGCCTCTCTGCTGTTCCTTCTCTGCTCGCTACTCTCCACTACCCTCGACAGAGCCTGGGGGAGCTGTAAGCTGTCACGGTTCTCCAGTATGGAAGGGTCTGTGATGGTGAGCACCTACTACTCACTGCCTGGCTCTCAGGTACCCAATGCTGAGCCTAGGAAAGACCACAGGGGGGCCCGGCCTGAGAGGTTGAAAGGAGGGAGAGAAAGAGGGGGCGAGTCGGGTTAAAAGAAAAGGAACAGAGCGGAGAGGAGGGGAGAGCAGAAAGGAAGTGGTAGGGAACTGGTTCAATGCAGGTGCGCAAATGTAGCGGCATACGCTCCTGTTTGTATTCAATTATGGATTGGAATGATTGATACGTATAATTTAATAACATATCTCTTGTTTCTTCATGGAAGACAAAGATAGAAATTGGCATGCATATACACCCATTTCCATCTTAGAATGATCTTTATCCATAAAAAAGGATATGAAAATTGAATTTATAATGTTACTATGTTCATTTTTACCGTTTCAAATCGTGAAGTAATTTTTGCCACTTGCTTGGTCAATCGGTCAACACAATATTGTGTAAATCGCTGTGTGTATGGGGAAGCCCATTCATGGTAATTTTTCTGTATTCATTCCTAATGGCCATTATTTCCCCCAGCCACATGAGTGTAATGGCCTGAGACAGCAGGGTTGCCCTGTGCAAAGCCGTCTGGCCGCAGCGTGCACCGCACAGCTGATTTCAGCCCCACTCCAGGTCCCCAGCATTATACCACTGTGTGAAGGAAAGCACCAATTGCATTTGACTTGACTTGACCAATCACATTTAGACCCCTACTCCGCCAGAAGGTTAACACCCACTTAGACTCCGCCTCTGGCTAAAGGTTAATACCCATGTAGACCCCGCCTCTTGGCAGGAGGTTAACGCCCACTTAGACTACCCTTTCCAAATGTTAACGCCCACCACAGAACCTTATTCAGAAGGTTAGATTTGACCTTACTGACCATGACTTGGAATAAAGTCATGTTTTGGGGTTTAGATTCAGCTTAGTCTTAAGGCTGTTTTATTCCCAGTACAACGGTTATGGGGTCGGACCTTCTCTGGAGCATGAACACATCTTGCTCATCCTTGAATAAGATGCGTGTTTAACCCCCACCTGCTTAGGACAAAAGCTTCGGTTGTGGTAGTAAATTCAGTACGCTATTACAGGATAATCATGCATGTTTTTGTCGATTGCTTTCCACACACAATGCAAATCGTGCTAAATCTTTGAGTCGGAGCACGCCTCAGCCAAAGCACTTGTTTCCATCTGAAATCCATTGCAATCAATTGACCCCCGTTCCTTGAATCGAGGGTCTGTGAAATGATACACACAGAGCCCAGCAGAGCCAGAGTCTCTCTCCCGGCCTATAATTCAGTCATTCATCATCTCAGCCATCTGGCGTCATAGTTGCCACTGCTACTGCGACTACAACCAGCGTTGTTTTTATGAACTGGGATTTGAATTTCCTGGGAGAAGCGGATAGCCTCACATGTGTGACACTGTGCGTGACCTCCACTTCTCGGGTGGCGTTTAACAAAAACTTGATGGATGGCCCAGAACGGACGATATTATGATGTGGCCAACATCTATTAAACGACCGCAGCGGCCAGGAGCGCTGATAGCTGCCGATCCTGACACGGAGTGTTGCCTGTTTCTTCTATCACCGTCTTATTCTCTCTCTGGTTTATTTTTTTTCTTTATTCCTAGGAGCACACCTTCATTCTATTACGATGACTGTGAAAACACAGCATCCTTTTGAAAGGGACAAGTCCCTAGGAGGTGCATCAATGTAAAAACAATATAAAAATAAAAACATTGGTCACCGGTGATGTCACCGGACCCATTTGTCCCTCCGTCGGCCCTGTGTGCTTATAAGCTCTCTCAGGCCGGCGGGCTGGAATGTCCTTGAGATGCCGTGACAGCGGTGGGATGGCCGGCCCCGCCCACCCACCCACCCTGAAACCCCCTCCCAACCACTTTTCCCCTTCAGATACCCCCCCCCCCTGTTCTCCTGTCCGTCCAGCCTGCCCCTCGCTGCACTAGTGTGTCTCACGCCCTCCAGGCAGGAAGCTATAGATGGCCCGGTGTCATTCCTTTGTAAAAAAAAATAAAAGCGTGGCCCAGAACGGAAGGGATTATTCCACAGCAGAATGAAACTTGTCAACATTTAATTTAACTAACAATTTTTTTTTATTTTCTTTGTTTTCAGGATTTTCAAGGGCCTTGTAGAGTACTTGTTTGTGGAAAGCTGAAATGTATGAGGAATTTATACACAATATATATTCATATATATAAACAGCGAGCGAGAGAGAGAGAGAGAGAGAGAGAGAGAGAGAGAGAGAGAGAGAGCGAGAGAGAGAGAGAGAGAGAGAGAGAGAGAGATTTCTATCAGATGCACTGTTCCAGCTTAGGAAACGCGCTGCCCTCCCTCTGGGCAGTTCAGCCTTGTCTGACTAGTCGGGGAGAGCTGTGTGCGCGTGTGCATGTGCGCGTGTGCACGTTCGCGCCTGTGTGTGTATCTGTGCGCGCTTTCGTGTGTGTGTGTGTGTGTCTGCGTGGGTGTGTGTGTGTGTCTGTGTGTGTCTTTCGGGAGGGGAGACATTGTTCCTTGACGTCACCGCCCGGCCCAGCCAGCCGCTGTAGCCACTGCTCTCAAACATGTCTTTGTTATTCTGAGGCTTCCATCTGAGAACGGTGATCAGCAAAATACGGAAGCCGATAGCCGCTGCGCTCACTCGCACACCCGGGGGAAGAAGAGAGGGCGGGGCGGACGTGTGTGTGTGTTTTGTCAACGAAATTGATTCAATAAATACATATTTGAAAGCAATGAACGCAATTAAGTCAATACACACGACACTAATATGGCGATGTGGAATAATAATTTCACAATACTTTTTATTTATGCGATTTTTAAATTATATAATACAAATATATAATGTAAATGTTTTGGTGTTGTCAAATGTCCCGTTGTATAGCTCCTATGCATTCTCTGTGTTGCTGTTTGAAAGTCATACTTTTTCATCAAATACAAAAAAAATGTCAACAAATTCCTTGTTTGTATCCATATTTATGTTTGGAGATGAATACCGAAAGGATGCGCAGTGCACAGCTATTACTAATAATAGGCTCTATTAGAGAATAAGGCTCGGGGCAATTTAAAGTGAGTAAAAATAGGCTACAAGCCGTACATGTGAACTCCGGTCCAGTGTGATCGGGCTACCCGTCAATTGCGCCATTACAGCGTGTTGGGTTGGTCTACAGCAGCGTCGCTGGGCTCCCTCTTCAAGAAATCTGGGACACGTTTTGACACCGACCGCCAAGCATGGCTCTCTGTGGTAACTGAATAGCTAGTGTAATTTGACACTTCAACTTGCCGTGCTCTACGGTAGTTGATTCAGTCAGTCACTCACGTCGTTTTTTGGGGGATCTCGTGTCGCCTTTGTGAAGTGGAAAGGAGCACCGTAAACACGAGGGTTTTTGGAGAACTAAAACGGACCGTCCCGGACGTCTGATTCACAAAGTAAGTTCCGCACTTTCAACATCCCCACCGTGCCGACGCAAAGGGGGGTTATAAATATGTTCATGTGTGTGTTGTTCAGAATGGGTCTGCTGCCTTCTCTGCTGCTGGACACACACACTCGACCTGCTAACAATAGGTTGACCTACAGTATTTAATTGCACTGATGAAGTTATTTTGACCCAGAGTTTTGATTTTGATATCTGTCAAGACAAAACGAGCCCAATTTACGCAGCGTAATAACCGGGTTATTGGGCTGTGTGTGTTGCGGGTTGGCGTGCGGGTCTCCCGTTTATACATGATCAAAGTAGGCATGAATACTGAGCGACACCTCGCAGGGAAGATACGCTAGACACGCATTATGACAAGCACATTTACACGTTTTACACGTTTTCGCGCGTAATGGAAACCTCATTTGCATATCCTCGGTAAGTCACTGGGCGATTTAGTTGAAGCTAACCTGGGAATGTGTGTCAGTTAGCTCATGGCTCAGAGCAGCTTGTAGAGAGGAGTCCCACATAAAGCCTATTATTATCCGCTACCTGTTGTAATACAATTAGGAAACGCGTGTGTTTCGACTTGGCACGGTGTAGCCCAGTACAGGCTGGTGGTGCACCTATTGGATTGGCGAGGGCTAAATGCAACTATTTGTACTGTTAACGGCGCGTGTTTACACAGATAACCACACACTGATGGTGTTATAGATGCAGCGTTCAGCGGAGTTAAACACCCAATTGAACCTGCGTTAGGTTCAGGAAGAAGGTATTGGATATCGGCGGCACCGCTCTCTGGAGCAGCAACAGCGGCCGTCCTCAAATCAGTGCAGCGGGTCTAGCGAACCCTCCCAGTTAAATTCCTCCGTCTGCCTTCGAGGCCAGCCGGGGCAGAGCAGAGAGCAGCAGAGGGGGCTCCCGATGGGAGGAGGAGGAGACTGAATCCCTTTCATTATCACAGGAGAGCCTCTAGCTAACTTGAAGAGCAATCGAAGTGGAAGGAAGAAGGGAAATCAGGTATTTTAGAGAGGCGTAGAAGGTACCAGATCCTCATTTGGATGAATAATGGACTGCGAGCCAAGGGCTGGCTTTTGGATTATATCAGTGAACCTAGGGCAATATGGAGCAATCGATATTCTGCAATCAATATAAGGCTGTGCAATCAATTGCTGTTTTATATCCAGTTTGTTGTACCTTCTTTTTCTTTTATCAGGTAATGCAATCTAATGAGATTAATTTATAAAGCAACAGGCGTCTATATAACCTAGATCTGCTTACTATTGCTCACTTTGTCTTTGAAAACAAAATCGGTTTGATACAAGCCTTTAATGAAAACAAGTTGACTAAGAATAGGTGACCATAATGAATGACAGCCTGGAGGAGAGCATAAGGAGCAGAAACCATCTGCATTTGTTTGAAAGGAGAGTACATTCCCTTGTGTGAGTCTGTGTGTGAGTGTGTGTGAGAAATTGTGTGTGTCTGTGTTCGGAAGGAGTTTTGTATCCTTCTGTTGTCCCTCTTGGGGCCTCTGCAGTCAGCCAGCCAGCTAGCCAGCTAGCTAGCCTGTGGGACTAGACAGGAGGGTGTCTGATTCACTAAGCAGGCTCACAGTGTCTTGCTCCCTCTGTGTTCAGCCAGGGAAAAAGCAGAGCGAGCTCTCCACCAACACACACACACACGCCACACGGGGGCTGAGCGAGGTGCAGAGAACACACAGCAGCTGGGTCACGCACACACAGATTTTTGTGGAGCAATCAAACAGAGAAATTTGAGAGGTGAGACAAGAGTGGAGGAAGAGAGTTTACTAGGTACTGTCTGGTACTGATAGAGTGTGACTAGCTGATATCAGTTTCATGACAGGTGGCTCTTTCTTTAGCACTTTTTCCCTGCTCTATGGCGGCTGTAGGAAGACAGCGGAACGCAGAGCGGCACGGAACAACTGACGATTGAAGCAAAGACAAACTCATGCTCTTTGTCTGTGTCTGACGGTCTGCTCACGCTTTCTCAGTCTCCCCCCCCACCCCCTTTGCTGTTATCTATTTTTCTATGGAGAACATATTGGTTTCAAGCCCTCAAAGATTATATTCATATACATAACCTGTTTTTCTTATGACAAGGTGTGAAAGTGAAATGCATAAACACATTCATTCTAAGCATTTACACCTTTCAAAATGCCAGACAGGGACGCATTCATTTAAAAAAGGGCTAGAAGGCATACACAAAAATACACACCTCGTTACATGTAGGCATACATTTGTTTTTTCAATAGTACATCTGACATGTTTTCAAATCCGGTTTTGGTGCTCGCACAGTCTAGCAAGTAAAGAAAGGAAGTTACACCGTTCCACTCTGTATACATCCTCTCATTCATAGTCCGTGAATGCCCTCTAGGCATTTACAACCTGGCAAACACCAATCAATGTTTTGACAAGCGGTAGACGTTTCCCTGCCTTAACGATTGCTGTGCTGTGGAGCACTAGTCGGGCTGTGTGCTTAGACACTGGTTGTTTGAGGCTACTTCCGGCCACCGTCAGCCCCGCCATCACCTACACCTCTACTGGGGAAGAAGCCAGTCTAGTTGCATCTGCCTATTTCTGTCTCCTTCGTCTCTTCCTTCTGCGTCTCCCTCTCTGTGTAATATAAATAAATAAATAAATAAAAGCAGTTATTTCAGGAAGTCATGTGACTGTTTTTATTGTTCAGTAATAACGGCTGATTAACTGATAATAACTGATAATCCTGTATCGAGGTCTAAGGCAGAAGGGTGGAAAAACTATAAAATATGCTGTAATTATACTCTTTCTGGTCTCACTCCGTAAACCTGCCGCAAGATTGTTAATTACAATGCGGTTGTTTTTGTGTGTAACCAATTAGTTTTGTCTATTAACGGAACAACGGTCAACAAATTCCAAACGTTGTATGCAGTTTCTTTTTCTAAGCAATCTAGTAACATTCATAGGTGATGAAGGTCTTAGATGATGCTCTTGGATAAACAACAGTTCTGCCGCCCCCCCCCCCCCAACCCACCATAACTTGGCTAAGGCAAATATTTGGCCATTGTCAACTTTAGCTCTACTTATTTCTGTACTCCCTGCCTGAGCTCAAACTGAGCCGGTCTGGTCTAAGATGTTCACCTCTTCACAGTTTAACAGGTTCTTGAGCAATGTTTACTTTGGAGTGTATAGTGTCAATGCTTGTCTTTTACTGTTGCTCGCGACATGGCAGGGCTTATAGCATAACTTTTAAGAACAGTCTAACGACCAACTTCTCCCTGTTTGACTGGAGTACTAACTTTTGGCTTTTGACGGGAGTGGGGTTAACCTATGACCGTGTGGCAGCTTTGATAGGGAACCACCCCTTCAAATCAAATACTTTGCATCTTTTGCATGCTTGGCTTGTGTCCTATCAAAAAGCGTTGGTTTTACTATTCATTCTGAGGGCCCGCTGGTCTAATGGTCAGAGAGTCTTTGGCTCCAAGGCTAAAAAGTGAAGTGTTTCATTCCTCAATGTCGGCGGTCTAACTTGTAGCGTCCTTAAGCTAGACGTTGCTTTGGTGAAAAGTGTCTAAATGAGTATGTAGTCGTGAATAGTCCAGTAGAAGGAGAGGGAGTGGAAGAGAACTCCAGGCTGGCCCTCATGCATGTTTGATTTGATGCTCTCGGAGAGATGAGTGCAGTAGTTGTCACAATGGCTGCGTCCTGTCCCGCCCTCCTCCTCGGTTCACGGGGGCTGTTTGAATCATAAATGACACCCAGTCTCGCCAGAGTCCCCACGAGGGGAACAGTGTGTTCCAACTACCTAGCCATCCATCTCGTTCTCTCCCTCCATCCATGTCCTTCTTTCCATCCCTCCAACTTGTTCCTTCATCCATCCATGTACAATCGTCCAATTTGGTGTTCTTTTAACTGCTGATGAAATTCTGTGTGTGTGTGTGTGTGTGTGTGTGTGTGTGTGTGTGTGTGTGTGTGTGTGTGTGTGTGTGTGTGTGTGTGTGACACTGCTGAGTGAGAAAGAGAGAGAGAGAGAGAGAGTGAGAAAGTGGGGTAGAGGGAGAACTTGAGATGGGGCGAGAGAGAGATAGCGACGGATAGTATGTCTCTGTGAACGAGTGTCATTGGCGTGTGTCTGTTTGGCTTGTAAATCCTGTTTAAGCTAAACAAACTCATCGTCCTCATCTTCAAACAAACTGTCTCTCTGTATGTGTGTGTGTTGTGCTGTTGCGTTTTTCCCGCCTCTCTCTCTCTCTCTCTCTCTCTGTCTCTGTCTCTGTCTGTGCTGTCGCGCTTTTCCCGCCTCTGTCTCTCTGTCTCTCTGTCTCTCTGTCTCTCTGTCTCTCTGTCTCTGTCTCTGTCTGTGCTGTCGCTCTCCTTCTCTCCCCCTCTCCCGCTCTAGCTTTAGAAGTACAGCTAATAATTCCTCTTCTCACTCCTCATGCTGGGGTCAGTGGGTTTATGATTTCATTTCACATTTTCTAGCTCCAACTGTTTTGCAATGCGCACTGTCAGTAACATATTTCTCCAGGAGGTTAGCATGACCTTAAAGTACGGTCCACTCCCATCTGAAAGATACTGAGTTTGATCCACGGTAATCCTTTCCCTAACACGTGTGCATCCTTGAGCAATAGGTCTCCCAAACTCAATCCCAACTTAATTACATCTATCTGATGTTCAATGTAAGTGATTTTAGATAAAACACGTCGGCTAAATGGCTAAAGAGGTAATAGTAATGGTCTCTTGGGCCCATCCAACTGTCGGCTACTTGGCCCGTGTGTGTTTTGAGGCTCTGTGACACAGTGTTTGCATAGTGCCTGAGTTCCTTGCCAGATACTCTCTGCTCCCTACCCATTGCCCAACATAGAAGAGTCTGTCTGTCTGAGTTTGAATTAGTAACTTCCTGCCTCTAATGATTTTTATTTCATTCATTTTTTTTTTTAAACGGCAACAAATGAATCCTCATAAAAAAGTTGAAACTCCTCTGTGAGTACAGGGGAAATTAGACTAAGACTTAAGAAGAAAAACCGCTGTGTTGCAATTTCTTGCAAGCGGGCGGCAGACTCGGTGGCAGATTGTGAGTAAACGCTTGGCCTTTTACAAAGCCAATAATGAATCTTAATAAACAGATAATAAACCACATGCTCTGTTGATAGTGCCGTGGCGCATGTATGTGTGTGTGTAAACACACTCTTGCCCGGTCTGCTTTATTCCCCTGCTTTACGGTATGTGTGTCCTGAATCAGGATTATTTCTCTCAGTCTTGGTGTGAGAGATGGAGAGTGATTGTGGAGATTCTCTATGAAGAACCTGGACAACGTAAATTAACTAGGATTTACTAACACAAGGACAAGCCATAGCCTTTATTTAGTCTGCTGCAAGCATTAGAGCCGGCATTGTATAATCTCCTACATTATGGACAGGAGCAGGATACTGTGGTGACTAGGGTGGTCAACAAGGCAATAGGTTCATGGTTTGAACCACATCGTCCGCAGCCCAACTTAAGCATTGTCCGCAGGCTTCCTTCAGTGAGATGCAGAACCCCTACCTGCTCCATGACGGCTCATTCAGACCTAAAACACTGGTTAAACCATTTGTTTGAACGGGGGACTTGCGTTTAAGATGGGGAGTTGGTATTCGAATGGATCAACCATACAGTCGCTCTGGATAAAATCTCGACAAAGTAATGACAATAAACTGTTATCTACCATCTTTACTTTGCATGGCAGGAGACAATGTTGCAGAAGGTTAAGTGACAGCTGTTTTAATAGTGTAGTTTGGTTAACAAATCGTATTGGACGTCTGTAGAATATAATGTTTTTTGTGAATGGGGGCTTTGTTGCGTTGAAGGGGACTGACTTGATGTAAATGATGCAGATTGTGGTTTTTGTGTCGGAATAGGGGCGGTTACCTGGCTTACTGCCTCCAAATTAGCATTGGCATTGAATTAGTGTACCTATCCATTGTAATCTTTTCCTGATCATATTTGTCTGTTGGTCCATAAACATGTGGGTGTGTGTGTTTTTTGAGGGCCAAGTTTCCCCTCCATCACCTATTTCTGAAACTAGCAGTTGGGCCAGTGGTTTCCTCATGGTTCTAAGGGCTGAGGTTGGTTTCGTTTCCCTGGCTGTGCATTGCAGATAAAGAGGCACACTGTAAACCCAACCGTAGCTATGGCTACTGCACATCAATACTCTTTCTTCCTTCTTTTTTTTTTCCGTTCTTGTTTTTGTTTGTATACGTCTTTCGTTCCTTCCATAATCTCATTATTTTATATGTGAGCGGCAAATTATCAAAACATACAAAACACAAAAATATCGCTGCAGCATAGTCCACACACCATTCCACCAGGTAACCTAGAATCTGTACTGGTTGTTTACCCTCTCTGGTCCTATTAGAGGAGGTGTTGGGTGTATACATCACTTGTTTATTTTCCACCAATTCTCCTGCTAATACCGCGATAGTTGTGCTGGTGTAGCGATGGCAGGAGATGGAAGTCGTCGTTTATCATATCGGTAATGAGAGCGCGCTAATGGTGTGTATTCCGGAGACAGCCATGATACACTGCATGGCGCTTGCCAGGGATTAGCCTCCGAACAAAGTCTGTCATTGTCTTCCCCATGCTCTTTAATTATCTGGCAAACATATTATTGGCAAAAATCAGCGTGGTGTCCGTGTTGTTATCATTTCAGATAACGCTGGGAGAGAGAGTTTGATTCAAAACCCTATAACTGGAGCAAAGGAACTGAATGATTTTGGAGCACTCTTCTACGGGGGGGCGGGGTCTACTGTGAACCTTGGGTTGTTTGTCAGGATGCCATGACCCCACCACCGCCTTACCAACTGTCAACTCTGCAAAACATGCTTGTAGACATCTAGGATCTATTGAAAATGTTCAAGATTCGAGTAAAGGGGATAACCAATATTTGATAACGGGTCCATGTTTCATGGGATGGATTGCAGCCTCTTGAGACAGTGGCTCAGAACTGTCCTTCTTTCATCGTACAACTCCTCCTCCACTCTACGGAGGAGTTGTTCCAACTGTGGTTCAGAATAGAAGAAGTGTGTGTGTGTGTGTGTGTGTGTGTGTGTGTGTGTGTGTGTGTGTGTGTGTGTGTGTGTGTGTGTGTGTGTGTGTGTGTGTGTGTGTGTGTGTGTGTGTGTGTGTGTGTGTGTGGATTAGACAGCGGTTGGTTGGGTGACACAGTTACGGCAGCAGTTAGATGTTGGAGTGGAAGTCGGATGTTGGATGTGTGTATGGTGGTGGCGACTCGGATCTGTTAATGACAGGAGTCTGTTCTTGTATCTGTCCCCTCCCCTCCCTCTACCCATCCCCACCCAGCTTGTAATTTCTCCCTGACCTCGTCTCACTCAATATCAAATCAGTGTAATTGTATTACAAGGCAAGAGGCGTGGCCCCAATCAGGTCCTCCACCCTCCATGGCCCATGCTCTGTGTGTGTGTGTGTGTGTGTGTGTGTGTGTGTGTGTGTGTGTGTGTGTTTGTGTGTGTTGCTTCTGCAGAATCACATATGTGCCATGCAGCGTGCATGAGGGAGAGAGGGAGACTAAGAGAGACTTGGGGTGAGTTCCTGCCCTCATTTTCTCAGGAATTCCTTTGTTTTTGGAAGGCAGAGAGGGAGAAACTGAATCTGTGTGTAGCCCCGGGGCCTCTGGGGGCCCGTGCTCCTGCAGAGCTCTCCCCTCACATCTCTTCTTCTGCCGCCAAAACCCCAGCTCTTTTAAAGGATGGCTCCGCTTTCAAAGCTGGGATCATCAGCCAAGGTGTTTTTCACCTTTTTCCCGAACAAGAAAGGACAAGAAAATAGGCCGTTAAAATGACCCCCACAGAAACATTTTGCTGACCATTTGACAACAGCAAGTGAATGTTCGCTATTGTCATATGTTCCGCATAACTTGGTCGTTTCTTTAAGAGTCATATAACGGATAATGGTAATCCTAATCACAATATCCATGAGTGGTTGTCGATCTTATGAAATGAGCAACATGAGGATGAAATGCATATTGAATGGAACCGTGGCTGAGGTTAACATGGCTATGCCAGGTGGATGGCAAACCATTCCGGTCCAGTAACATATACTATTCAGTCGTTTTATCGGCCAACATTGTAGGCTGCCGGATCAAACCCTGAATCATGATTGGGCTGTCACTCAGGAGATGAAAAGCCGTTGGCCGGGGAAGCACGTGTGTCATATCAAGCCAAGGAGCTTGCCAGTGCCTCACACATGGTAGCGGTACATATGATCCATACAAAACAAGATAATAGCACAAGCAATACCAAGAGAAGTAACTCGTACAGGCATGCAATCACAGAGCCTGGTCTTCTTCCAATAACATCCCAAGGTTACTTGCTATTGAATCAACTTTCATTCTCTGATTCTCCTTCACTGTCATTCTCCAGTGATATCCGAGGTTGCAAAATGAAATCACCAGAGTTATAAATATATATTTTTTTCTCTCATCCCGAACAAGCAGCTAAGTCTAATTCAACCCTGCATGTGGGGGTCATTGGAGCCGATAAACCTTCTGGTTAACGGTGCTACACTCACACAAAGGTTAAGTAAGCCCATCTCTCCTGCTCCGCCATCGCTGTTGGCCATCACTAAGTTGTTCTACTTCTTCCTTCTCCGTGTGTGTGTGTGTGTGTGTGTGTGTGTGTGTGTGTGTGTGTGTGTGTGTGTGTGTGTGTGTGTGTGTGGATTGTCTTTCACTTTAAGTAGCTAACTGCCATAAAGGAGGGAGGCCAGCACCCCCTCCCCACTTGAAGGGCTCTGGTGTTAAGCAAGGGGGGGTCGGGTGGGGGGGGGGACTGAATGGGCTTGTTGGCTGCCTCTTTTGAGCTGCCTCTATTCTCTACCTCCATAAAGAACAGGCGGGGGCGGCATGGTGGTGCTGGTGGTGGGGTTACGATGGGGGGTAGGACGAGGGGGTCTTAGTGGTGGGATCACGTGAGCGGTTATTGTGTGTTCAAACTGGTTCTCTGGTTGTCACTCGAAATCAGTTTGACTCTCTCGCTGTGGAAATCATTACAGAGGCTAAAAGCTGTGTGTGTGTGTGTGTGTGTGTGTGTGTGTGTGTGTGTGTGTGTGTGTGTGTGTGTGTGTGTGTGTGTGTGTGTGTGTGTGTGTGTGTGTGTGTGTGTGTGTGTGTGTGTGTGTGTGTGTGTGTGCGCGTGCGCATCAACAATCGTGATAATCACGTTTGTTTCTGGCCTTCCTGCTGTGTTGCTATAATTAGCCTTCTATTCTCTATCTCTCTGTCTCTCCATTTCTCTCGCTCTCTCGTGTGTGTGTGTGTGTGTGTGTGTGTGTGTGTGGGGGGGTGGGACTTCAGCAAGAGGAAGTTGAGTGGGAGAGTCATATTTTGACTCCTGCTTCATGGAGACAATGTAAAGCCTCCTGTTGCAGTCCTATCCCTCTCTGTACGATTGACTCTGAAGTGTAATGCTGTGTGTGTTTTGGTACGAGGCTTTGTTGCTGTGTGCCTGTGTGAGCCTCACACAAAGGTGTGTTTTGCCAGCATGTTAACAGCCCCTCAACAACAACTCCCTTCTAATTGGGCTCTGAGCGTCCGGGCGTTTGATGTCCCTTGTTTCGCCAGACAGGGGGGGTGGGGGTGTCTGGGAGGGACGTATGAACTTCATCATTCGGTCACTCTGTGATAGGAACAGGTCCACATGACATGCATTCCCACCAAACCGGGGCACTGTGGACTTCTGATCCAACCTCGAGAATGGGAGATCACACAGTCCCCCATGCATTGCATACCGATCTCCCCTGCGGTCTGTCGACCACGACCTATCACCAAGACCAGAAGACCACGCCCCACCTCGTGCCAAGCTCAGTCTCCCGTTACTTTCATTTTATTTCAACCTTTCCTTTTTTTTTAATGCACTAATAATCCCCTCTTTTAAACGTCCGGCGTCCTCCCTGCTCTTTTCTCCGCTCCTTATTTGTCACTTTTCCCTTTTCTCCTAGTTGCTTACCTCCTTTTGCCCTCTCAATTCCTTCTCTTTTACCTCCAGTCCTTCTTTCAAAGCCTCTTACTATTTCCTGCTTCTTCTCCTTTCACATCTTCTCCTTATTGTTTCTTCTTCTCCTTGTCTTTAACCTTCTTCTTCATCTTCTTCTTCGTCTTCGTGTGTGTGTGTGTGTGTGTGTGTGTGTGTGTGTGTGTGTGTGTGTGTGTGTGTGTGTGTGTGTGTGTGTGTGTGTGTGTGTGTGTGTGTGTGTGTGTGTGTGTGTGTGTGTGTGCGTGCGTGCCAGCGGCCACAGCTCCACCACGCCCCCTTGAGCAGACCGCCAGAGCAGACATCTGTCACACGCACACTATCCCCGATTTGATCAATCCCACCCAGGAAGCTCTGGGGTCAGGAAGAGTAGCAACAGCCAGCGCTTCACCACACACCCACGGACACGCGCGCGCACACACGCATAGACACGTGCCCACGCGCAGACAGACACGTGCCCACGGGCAGACAGACAGACAAGCTATGGCAGAAGTGACTTCACCACCTCGCTCCATCACTCTCGTTCTCTCTTTCTCTAACTCTCTGTCTCTTTCTCTATCTGTGTTGAGCGGTTGGTTGCGAGAAGCAGCATTTGGACTGAGTCAACCCGCTGGCTGGCAGGCAGGTGCCTATCTTCGTCCCTGATAAAACCATCCTCTTCTCAACCCTGCAGGCTGAAGAAAGCCGGCTGAGATGGCAGGTTTATCACCTGCGGTGTTGATCAAATCGTTGACAGTTAAACTGCTTCGTGCATTGCTCCAGGCGATGTGAGGAGAAAGGGACCTGTTTCAATAGAGGAGGGAACACATTCATTGTGTTTCTTTCAAGTATAAATAAAATGACAAACATCTTTCCTTTTGATTTTGAATTCACAAAAGTAACCAAAATCAACTTTTTCGCATGTATGTGCTGTCGGTATAAGGACAGATACAAGCTTACCTTACCGTACCCAAGTCCTACTACGTGCTATCAGACTCAAGCACTTGTTTTTCCCTCCTTCCAATAATTCAGACTTCATTGTTTAATCCACAACAGGTTATCTTGAGCAAGTTCCCTAACCCCTGCCTAAACACCCTAATGACTTGTATCTCAATTGACATTACTTGCTAAATTACGTAATGGTAAATAAACTGTGTGTGTGTTTGTGCGTGTGCGGTAAACTTTCAGGCCATACGATTTTGTAAATAAAGTGCATGTCACACGGAGTGGCTTCTGAGACTGGAGGGATCTGGTCTTATCCCTTGAAGTCAAGGCTTCAAAGCTGCGTGTGTGTGTGTGTGTGTGTGTGTGTGTGTGTGTGTGTGTGTGTGTGGGGCTCAGCTGTTTCCTGAGTGTCCATGATGTTGAGAACATCTTTCCTGTTCGACATCAACAGCGTAGGCCTTCGAGAGAGACCAGGAAAAAGTCATATAGAGAGAAATGGAGGGGAAAGATATAGCGAGAGAGACTTGGAAAGGTTATGGAGTGAGTGCCACACATATAAAGAGACATAGAGAGGGGGAGAGAGAGACAGCGACCAAGACACTTGAAGAGAGTAAAAGAGAAGGAGAGACAGACTCGGAGAGAGAGACAGCCACAAAGAGACATGGAGAGAGAGACACAGATAAAGAGACTTGGAGAGAGTCCTAGAGAAGGAGACACTGAGTCAGAGAGAGAGAGAGACGGCGTCAAAGAGACTTGGAGAGAGTGAGACACCGATAAAGTGACCTGGAGAGACAAATAAATCGAGAGTAACAAAACCTAAACGGACTGCCTGTGCATTTTTCCACCCCTCTTCCATTTCATTTTAGGACACGGACAATCTTTTTCCCATAAACGCTCATCAGAGAAAAAAAAACACTGTCCTATTTTCACACTCAGGCGGGGAACAATTGAAACAATTTGAGCCGCCATTATCCTAATGTGGCGCGATGGAAGACGAGGAGCGGAGCGAGCGGAGCGGGTCGCGCCCGCCCTTTTGATGAAGTGGCTCGTGTTAGAATGTGGCCCCTCCGCCCCTGAGGAGAGGCCCCGGCCACTCGAGGGGCTGAAGGAGGTTTTGATGGAAACCCCATGAATGATTGATAACAGGAGAGGAGCGGTTTAAAAAATCCCACCGACCCACCCGCCTGCCCACCCCTTCGTGCTCCTCGGCCATCTATTATTCAGCGCCCTCTCCCTCATATTTAGGTGCCACACGGAATATCAGTCACCATCGGGAAATCTCGGGTGGGTAATTCCTGTCAAAGGAATTAGGTTTTCTTTTTGGGGGTATCTGATGGGCAGAGCTGCTGCCTCGGGTTGTGACGGGAACAGGACAGTGTACGTACGCATGTTCCTGGGGGGGGGGGCAGGGTGGGGTCTAGTTAACGTTAGCTGGAGAGTTGGACTAAACGCTCTTATTTAGAACCAGCAACACACCACCCGTACCGCTGCTGCCTCGTACATCATCAAAGGAATGAGACGTATCTGGTGGAAGGTTAAAAAGGTAGAAAATGAATATGTATTTAATGACATGGAATTTGTTTGTTGGGCGTTTCTATTTCGGCGTGGGTTTGTTTTCATTCCGTCGCTGGCACCGACGACTCGTGTGCGTTTGTTTTTGTCGTCGTGGCCTGCACGATGCATGTCCTGTACATGTTCGGATGGCTGTATGCCACCCTGACTTAGACACACATGGGTAAATAGAGCGCATCAACTCACTACACACGCAGGCTGCGTGACTGAGTGCCGGAGTCACACACATAGCACACATGTTGGGTATAATGGTGGCGAGATTGAAGGGAGGGGGAGGTGTGTGTGTGTGTGTGTGTGCGCGCGTTGCTTTGTGGAGAGGAGCTGACAGGTGCTGTAGGGGTCCCATGACCCCCGCCCAACTGGAGAGCAAGACAGACAGGGGGGAGAGAGAGATATATACACACACACACACAGACCGAGAGAGGAGAGCTAAAGAGAGCCCGATGAGGTTAGTCCTCTGCTGTGTCTGGCACCGTTATATATAGTGGCCAGAATTTTGTTTTTAATTCTAGTGGTTGGACTATTCGGTTTGAGTCCCAGCCAAAAAGCGCTGACTTTGAACCCCAATATCTGCTACTACTTGAGCAGGATCCTTGACCCCTGGCCGTCACGTGTATCTGAATTCACTTTGGATGAATTGAAATGTCCACATCAAACTAAGCAAATAAAGGGAGGTGGTTGTCATTCAGTTTTTTTTTTTTACAGTGTTGGAAGGTATGTTTGCAACCGTTGACGGAAGTAGTGATTTATTGGCGGCCAACTGCGTGCGGTTTTGCTTGACAGCTGCGTTTCCGTCCCACCTATTCTTCCTCCTTCCTCTTCTTGGTTTCACAGTGGCTCTTACCTTCCTGCCCTCTCCGTATATTCACCCACGTTTTGGTTACAATGACTCTGTAGACGAGTTCCCGGAAGCTCTGTGTGTGCAAACGTGCGACTCAAAACGTTGAAATTGTACACGAGTCCTATTAATTTGAGGTCACGAACATAATTCAAAAAGTTGACTCTTGATAATTCGGGAACAGGTTTGAGCGCTGGTGGGCCATTTTTTTCTTTTCTTTTCTTCAACTCTGTGTCTTATCTTCCTAGTGACGATCATTGCTTCGTCACGGGGAGGGGGGGGGCGGGCAAGGGGGATAGCGTGTGCTGCCCGTCTTGTGTCAACACCGGCGTATTTACATAAGCTGTTCCAACAAAAGAAATAAATGATCCCCTTGTCCCATTGCTGTGTTTTTGGCCAAGGGCTCTGGTGGTGTTGGTGGGTGGTAGTGGTATCGCTCAACTTCAACCCCTCCCCCTCCGGATGGCGTTTCCGTAGCGCCGGCACAGCGAGTGACTCCTGGTCCGAGGGCCGCGTGATTAGATTTAGAGATGGAGATTAATGGCCACCGAGGTAATAGCACAAAGCGCATGCATTAGGAGGATGAGGAGGAGGTGGTGGTGGAGGAAGAGGGGGGGGGGGGGGCACCCACCCTGGCTGACCTTTGCCAAACAGTGATAATGATGCCCCCGTCAGATACACTCCTACTGGGGGAGTTTCCGTAGCTGCAAGGCCCCCCTGTGAGTCAGTGTGTGTGTGGGTGGGGTGGGGTGGGGTTGGGTGGTAATGGGTGTTCATTGCTATTGTAGATTCAGCATGCCATAGTATACACTCTGGTGGTCTGGCAGGTAGGAGGTCAATTTATCAGCATGGCTTCAAATATAGGCCCTGTCTTACACACATGCATGCACACATGCTCTCTCAATTCAACTCCATTCAGGTGGCTGTTTTAGCAGGACATGAACATTAGGTGTTGCCAAAGCAATAAATAAATCAAGTCACTCATAATCATACAATGCACACAAAAGGCAATGACACGTGCACACCCACACATACACCCATGCGTCCCGTCGCACCAATGCTGCGTTCTGTTACCACTAGAAGTGAACCTGGCCTGGGCGGCGGCCTCTGCATCAAGTTATTAGGCCTCTTTGGCTGCCACTGATAAGACCCTAAACACACACACACACACACACACACACACACACACACACACACACACACACACACACACACACACACACACACACACACACACACACACACACACACACACACACACACACACACACAAGAGAGAGAGAGCCTGGCTGAGGTGGGCGGGATTATGCCACCAGTTCTGCTGATTCCATTCTTTACGTTATCCTCCCCAGTCACATTTCCTCCACCTGAATGTCTTGGCCGGCGTTGTAGGAGCAGGGATGCGCTGTGTACGCCTGTGCACAGGCGGTGATGCACGTGCGAAGAATTGCGCCGGGATGTATGGAAGGAAGGATGTGCTCAGATGAGAAGGCGAGCAGGCATGGACGGACACACACACACACACACACACGCGCGCGCATGTTGAGGCATGAACTCAAGCACACACACACACACAGAGGGATACGGACACCAACATACACATGCATGGGCGTTTTCTCACAGAGGTTTATGAGGACAATCACCCCGTTATGAATACGAATGAGACACACACTCACACTCCAACTGGTGTTTCTCCTCTTCTTGTCCTTGCCCTCTGCTCTCCCTCCTCCAGCTCTCTCTTCCTCCACCTCTCCATCATCCCTCTCTCCCCTGCCTGCTCCCCCCTGGTTTTCAAGTAGCACTGGGCTCTCTGTCTCTGTCCGTCTCTCCGTCTCTCTGTGTCTGTCTCTGTGTCTCTCTGTAACAGCCTCCCTCTCTCTGGGTCTCTGTCCGTCTCCCCCTCTCTCTCTCTGTCTGAGTGATGCTGATGGAGGCGGGATGGAGCCCTAATCCACTCTGTGCCATTAGAGGGAATCTAACCACCTCTTGCTTCTTTCCTCATCTCCTGCCCTCCTCTCCTCTCCTTCTCTCCTCTCCTTCTCCCCTTTCCTCCCCCTGTCCTCCAGCGCCACACTCATCGAGACCACCTGAAATCACCCCGCGCACGTACACACCGTAATAATGACACAAAACACTGTAATAATCTTAGAGGGGCGTGGGAGATGCGCGCGCACACACACACACACACACACACACACACACACACACACACACACACACACACACACACACACACACACACACACACACACACACACACACACACACACACTAGGGGAGGTTAGAATTTGTGGGGGCAGAGAGATTTTTATTATTTTATAATTTACTAAGTTATTATGTTTTAATATGCTTTTGTCGTACAGATATTAGTTTTTGTCATGCCAATAAAGCACTTACAATTCAAATTGAATTGGGAGGGAGGGAGGGAGGGAGGGGGGGAGTGAGTGAGTGCGCGAGAGAGAGAATCTCGTCTCCTCTCTGCTACCAATCTGAGATTATTGATTCTGGTTATATAGGGAGAAGAAGAAGCAGAATCGAGATGCAGAGCGACAGAGAAGTGGTCCATAGCCTAGTGAAAGAATTCAATAGAAAAACACCATAATACAAACAAAAGCTCCTATATTTCTGGGGCTAGCTGGTGATTTTTTTTCTTTTCGGAAGGGGGATTGCGTTTCCCAGAAGAGGCTTCTGGGAAACGCAGAAACACAAAGAGAGCCCTGTGGAGTGTCGAGTGCCGAGCGCAGTTGTTTGGAGTTAAAACTAAGGAGACACAGTCGTGGTCTGAGGTCTGAAATATGCGGCCGATTGCATGCGCCCTGCGGTTTTCCTAATGTGTCAACAACAGCAATGTCAGATAGCGGACCCTTTCAGAACCCCCTGTTGACATGTTTATATTTAGCATGTTAATTCCAATAGTGCTAAAAATGGCCGCCTTGCGGTTGGGTGACTGCTGCTGTTATGTGACCACCTCTTTGTCTGGGCGCTGTGAGTGCTCTTTGCCACCTCACGCTGCACAATGTGTGGGTCTGGAGACAGACAGCCACATGGGGGGCCGCTGAGCCCAGCCCCGGGCGCTGGTCACTGACTCAATGATTAGGTCACTGCTCGGGCCAAGCAGAGAGATGGAGAGAGCATGGACACACTTCCCTCCGCTTCTCCTGACTTCCTTCCTTGATTCTCTTCTCATCTCTTCCTTTCTCTTATTTATTTCCTCCTTCACTTTTCTTAAAGTCTCTCATCATTTATATTCTCCTCCTCCTCCTCCTTCTCCTCACTGTTCCTTTCTCTCCTCCTCTCCCCTCTTCTGGCCACTCCTCTCTTCTCTCTCATTCTCTCCTCTATACTCCTCTCCCCCTGTCTCAGCCACTAGTTGAGTTCCACTGTTAGCAGTGGCATTGAGCTCCATGGCTCTTTCAGCGGAGCTGTGGCTAGCCTTGACGATTGAGCGCGGAAAGCTAACGCGAATGCCGTCGTAACTCGCCTCTGTGAGTCAGAAAGCCACGGTCACTGGGGGACGTCAGCGCTGACATTTGTCAGCGACATGACTCAGAATTGATGGCTCTTTATTTATAAACAGTCCCAGCAAGGCCAATGGGAAATCATGTGTGACGGATTGATTTGTGTTTAGCACCTCTCCAGCACTTGTGACCCTCTAATAGACTCTCTCTCCCCCTCTTCTGTGCCACATTTGGGAGTCTTCAAGCATCTGAAAGGTCTCCAAATGATTTTGGGTGTTGATGCACAAATCCTGTGCCCCTCACAGCCGGCGTTGGCTGCAAGGTGTCGTCCTTGGTAAAACATCATCAGCGTTTAACACACGCGCCGGGGCTTTTAAAATGTTATGAAGTTTTAATTTCCGTGGGATGAGTGCCCGTGCCCTTTCAGTCTGAACCCTAACAGGTTTTGTCTATTTCACAGAGCGGAATAAAAGGTGGCGTTGCGACTGGCTCTACAGTTCACAGCTGGTTGTCGGGTCAACCAGATGAGAGTACCTCTCTCTCCTGCTCTCTCTTTCTCTCTGCTCTCGTATCTCTACCCTCCCGACTATCCAACAGGTGTGTCTTTTCTTTCAGCTTTCACCACCAGCATTGCCGGTCTAGCTAGCCACGACAGGCCTTGATTGCATTCTTTAGCCATGCCAACACACACACACACACACACACACACACACACACACACACACACACACACACACACACACACACACACACACACACAGACACACACATCATATCTCCCCCCCCCCCCCCTGCCACACACACACTCAAACCGGCACGCATTTACCCCTTTGAAGTCGCAATCTTAGAAGAAACACAGAGCCATCGCTGGGATTAGCTCAAATGTCTTCAGTATTGTCAACAGCCTCGGCCTGGCCCCTGAATCTGAGTACTAGACTGCGACGGCCAGACCTGACAGACACTTCTGCCCCACAGTAGATCAGCATTATAGGCATGAACAGGACCGCCTTGAAAACAAACGAAGCAAAGTTATGTATGTATGTATGTATGTATGTATGTATGTATGTATGTATGTATGTATGTATGTTACATACGCACATATATACATTTCTATGAGGGCAATATACATAGACCATGCAAGACTAATACGTTGTATAAAACAGCTTGAAACATAGACATAGACAATCTCCCTGTTTGAAGTGGATGGTAATGATCAAAGGGGGATGACATCGTTCTCCTCCCACCTCCCCCTCCCCCCTTTGGCCTGGGCGGTGTGTACCGCTCCAGATAATAATAGGTAATGACACGACGGGTCATGAGGTAACGTTTGACTGTCTCCCTGGCATTTGCTGGAATGTTATAGAGATCATTAGGGTGAACACGCACACAGATGAACACGCGCCAATACAGACACACGCACACAAACAGTCAAACGCACTCACACACACTTATAGACACACGCAGGTGAACATGCGCAAATACAGACACACGCGCACACACACACACACACACACACACACCACACACTTGTAGACATGCACACACACAGAACCAAACGCAAACGCACACATACACACACACGGGCACACACACACACTTATAGACACGCACACACATACTGGCACAAACACACACATAAGAACACACATTAACAAACACACACAAAGTTTGACACAGACACATAGACGTACAAACGCAAACCGTAGATTCACACACACAATACAACGAAAAGGAACGACACAACTGAAAAAGAGTGTTTTCAGACACACACAAACGCACGCTCTCGGGAGAGAACAAAAAAAAGGATGTGGTCTGTGTAACCATATCAAGATGTTACGGTCAGAAGTTTTCCTTAGTAGGGCTTAAGGGCTTGAACCGTCATTCAAATAGGTATATCTCAAACACTTTTTCAGGCTAACCAACAGCAGAGAAGTGTGTTTTTTGGCTGCATTTGTGCGTGTGTGCCTGCAACCCGCCAACCTTCACCTCTCTTTGTGGCCTTTTTCCATGGGTGATAGCAGGGTGACGTGGGGTTTGGGGGGAAGGGTAGGGGGGGGGTCCACTGGGTACAGTAGGGGGTGGGGTGGGCAGGCAGGGCAGCTGGGAAAAACGAATCCCAGCCAAAAACGGAAAATCTTGTTTTAGATGTGGGCTACAGATTCAGGACTGGACTTGCGTCAGCGTGTGTGTGTGTGTGCCCGGCCCCCTGGCAGACTCCCAGCCTGGTGGTGGTGGAGGAGGTAGGGGCCCCAACGGGAGGCCCCCGCCCCCCAAACACACACAGTTGCCTTACAGCCAGCCAGCACACATGCTACGCCCTCATTTCTTATTCATGTGTATAGTGAACGATCCGTCTGAATAAAACACAGCTACACTGGCTCAGTGTTGACATTTAGAGCGGAGGAAATAACACATGATGGTATCTGTAAAGGGTGAATACCACAGAGGGAGAGCGAGACCGATAGGTGGAGAGATAGAGAGGGGAAGAGCGAGGGAGATAGAAAGACACAGGGTGGAGAGAAATAGGCAAAAAGATGGAGAGATCAAAAGGGAGAGAGGGAGCTGGAGAGAGAAACTGAGGTATAGAGGGGGAGAGAATTGGGTAAAGAGGGAGGGGGTAGAGACTAGAAAGGGGGAGATGGAGGGAGAAAAGAAGGGAGAGAAATGGGCAAAGGGAGGGAAGGCGGGAGGGAGAGGAAAGGGAAACACTTGACCTGTTTGTTTGGGGAAAATAATTGTATTCCTCTGCTAATTTCCTCCAGATAAGCATCTGACAGCTCATAGTAAAGTGTTTTATCTCAGCCAGAGGGATGGGCTCCCCCCCAACCCCTGTTTTTGTGCAGCCATCGATCCCCGCACCAGCACATACGCACGCTCTATGGCTTTTAAAAGCATATTTTATTTTATTTGCATAGCGATAATCAATGACACTTTTAGGAGCTTGGCACCCGAACCAAGCCCCTCTCCCCCGACCGCTCCCTGGTTCCCGCTCTTTTCTCCACACCCCAGATTAACTGCTGTTTGCACTGCGCTGCTGGAGCCATCGATTTTTACTGCTTTCTCTCGCTCTCACTCTCTATTTCTCTCTCTTTCTATTTCCGTCTCTCTCTCTGTCTGTCTCTCTCTCTCCATCTCTCTCTCTATGCCCAATCTGCAGCGATTTACAGTGTACATGTTTCATTTTCTCATTAAGGTGTGTGTTTTTCAAATGCACTTGATGCGTTTGCATGTGCGCATGTGTGCGTGTGCGTCATAGCGTGAACACGCGGGAAAGGCTTGGAAGAATGTGAGAAATGTGTCACATGATAACCGCTGGCTCTCAAATGACTTGTTTTGTTATTGCCGAAATGTTGAGCAAACGACCGTATCCCATCCACTCTTAAGTGGGGAGAGATTGCTCAACAAGTATCTCTATCATGTGGTGATTCAGGGTGAAAAGTAAAACCCTGACCACTTTCCCCTTGAGTCGGCCTCCACTGAAAACCAGAGCAGGAGACGGTCTCGTTGACTTTCTTTTTAACCCTGTTTCCAGAGGAGTAAGCGTGCCGTACCGTTCCAGGATGAGACGGCTAAGCGGGGGGCTTTAATGTGGGAACGTCAGCCCTTGAAAGACAGAGGATTCCCCTCCCTTTAGAAACCCTAAGTAAACGCCATGGACTTAAAGGGGCTTTTTTTTTTTTAACCAACCGTTGAGCTCAGAGCCTCAGTCACACAACTCGCTATTTGAATCTCACTAAAGACTCGACGGCGGAGGAAATGAGTGTTGTCTTAGTCACCGAACAAGCATATCATCAGACATGATTGCCCGGGTTTAAATGTTAGGGGGGTAAACGTAAATACCGGGATCGCTCGGAGCCACCACTCTGCAGAAATGTGCATTCATAACGGGGTTAGATATTTTGAAGTCTTTGGAGGCATCTAGGTCCACACATACACACACACACACACATTCTCAACACTCACACACAGAGTAGTACTTAAGACGTCATGGGTACCGACGGCAACCTCATTCAACACGATTAGGCTCTTTGAGGATATTGGAGATGAAAGAATTTTTCGCTGCTCCTGACAGGAAGGCAAGTCTAGCGAAGTTATGAATCTGAATGTGGAGCTCTTAGCTCCTTCCAACCGCAATATCCCATGCACATTAATCTCTCTCTCTCTCGCTCTCTCTCTCTCTCTCTCTCTCTCTCTCTCTCTCTCTCTCTCTCTCTCTCTCTCTCTCTCTCTCTCTCTCTCTCTCTCTCTCTCTCTCTCTCTCTCTCTCTCTCTCTCTCTCTCTCTCTCTCTCTCAGCAATTTCCTTCCCAGTTGCGTATCTTCTTCTGAGCGATATTATGAGTCCGACTGGATCCAACAGACGCTCTCGCCGACTGCACTTATTTGTGACTAAATGTTTGCGTTTTTCAATGACTGTGCTCAATATGCGAGATGCACTCCAAATATGTCTCCAGTATGCAGAAGAGGAAGCAGCACTATGCGCTTCTCCATGCGTCGCTCCATCTGTGGCTAAGGCTGTTCACCGTCTGAAGAAACATTTATTAATATTGTCCTGATATTGCTTTTTAGATCTACTTCAGATATAAAAACACGGATCTACTTCAGATATGAAGAACTACGCAAAGAAAAACATACAAACTTTAGATTCGCAGACAGACTAGACTTTGAGGCCTTGGTTATCATATAGTGAAAATAATATCAATAAGGAACTCATATTTTTCCTCAGTTTTCCTTTTTCCTTTACATTTTAGTTCCACAGACTCCTGTTGCTTTGTGTGCTGGCAAAATAAATTTGTCTTAAAATCATGACATGCAATCGTAGCCACGACAGGCCTTGATTGCTTTCTTTAGCCATGCCAACACACACACACACACACACACACACACACACACACACACACACACACACACACACTCGGTGCATTAAGGGGATCCACTGGTGCGTGTTATGGTGGGGTAATGGTGAGCTAATAGGCTTACCTGTCAGCATTCTACACGACATCACTCCTGTAAATCAGACCACTCTGACACACCTGCTCTGTAGCCTGCGTATATTTATGGCCTTCCCCCCCCCCCCCCCTCCTACCTCTCCCCTGCTTCTCCCTCTTGGCCGCCTTCCAAAGTCAACCCCTCTTCCCCAAGCAGGGGCCTCCCCTCCCTCCCTGATCCCTCCTCCTCCTCCTCCTCCTCCTCCTCCTCCTCCTTGTGGACTCAATGAAAGGGGGCAGGTGTTAGCATGGATCTGGAGGGGAGCGGAGGGTGGGTGCGCTGGGGGGGGCGGGGGTAGAGGGCCAGCCGTCTTGCTTGTGTGCCCGTCTGAAGGCTTGTAAACCCCTTCATTGCCTATTTACATTGGACAGAGAGGGAGGGAGGGGCCGGGGGAAAAGTGAGGAAGAGGGAGGGAGAGTGAGAGAGGAGAGTGAATGAGAGGCTGAGGGAGGGAGGGAGGGAGAGGGGGAAAAGTGAGGAAGAGGGAGGGAGGGTGAGAGAGGAGAGTGAATGAGAGGCTGAGGGAGGGAGGGAGGGTGAGAGAGGAGAGTGAATGAGAGGCTGAGGGAGGGAGGGAGAGGGGGAAAGTGAGGAAGAGGGAGGGAGGGAGGGTGAGAGGAGAGGGAATGAGAGACTGAGGGAGGGAGAGAGGGGGAAAGTGAGGAAGAGGGAGGGAGGGAGGGTGAGAGGAGAGGGAATGAGAGACTGAGGGAGGGAGAGGGGGAAAGTGAGGAAGAGGGAGGGAGGGCGGGAAAGAGGGAATTGGACAGAGAAGGAAAAGGAGGGAGGGAGAGAGAGAGAGAGAGAGAGAGACTGGGGGTTTTGAGGTGGTTATGTTGGCGCGCTAAAGCAGAGTGGGTCTCTATACTGGGGCTGGGTTCTAAAGCAGAGTGGGTCTCTATACTGGGGCTGGGTTCTAAAGCAGAGTGGGTCTCTATACTGGGGCTGGGTTCTAAAGCAGAGTGGGTCTCTATACTGGGGCTGGGTTCTAAAGCAGAGTGGGTCTCTATACTGGGGCTGGGTTCTAAAGCAGAGTGGGTCTCTATACTGGGGCTCTGTTCTAAAGCAGAGTGGGTCTCTATACTGGGGCTGGGTTCTAAAGCAGAGCGGGTCTCTATACTGGGGCTGGTTCTTGGCTCTGTGCTGGTCGTTAGGCCCCGTACCAGTGAGAGGTGGGGTGAGGGGGAAGAGTAGAAGGTGTGTGTGTGTGTGTGTGTGTGTGTGTGTGTGTGTGTGTGTGTGTGTGTGTGTGTGTGTGTGTGTGTGTGATGGAGTCCTGAACAGGACTGGCCAAGCGATAACCTCTGGGAAGGACGTTGATCCTTCCTGTGTGTGTACGTGTGTACACATTGCAGTGTAACAGAGTGCAACCCGATTGGCCGGTCTGTTGGTTTTCAGGAAAGGTTAGCTGCTAGAGTAAATGGCCAGCCTAGCATTTTTTTTTTCTCTCTTCCTTTTTCACTCTTTTCTTTTTTTTGCCTTTTTCCGCTGGCGTTTCCCAGGGGTTGGGTATTATTTCACAATGATATATTAATCATCTGTCCTGAAAAAGACCCCCTATCCCCTGTAGTACAACTGCAGGACCGTGACTGATTTATTTTGTGTGTGTTTTTTTTTTTTTGCGTGTGTGGTATGGCCAAGAAAGCGGGCCGGACTCGTCGAGTAGGAGCGAGACGTGGCGTGTAGGGCCACGGGTCGGAGTCGAAAAACCCCGGGTCGCGCCCAGATATCTCGTCGTCCGGGTGATTAATGCACCCGCGGGGAGGGTGGAGTCAGTCGCCGCGGCTGATTTATATTCACCGTTTAGTCTTTCTGTTTGTTCTCCTTTCAGACGGCTTCCTGCGAGAGGGCGAGGGAGAGACCCACCCACCGTGAATACATGGAGGGGCGGGGGAGGGGGTGGTGACCACAGCGGCAGTGCGGCAGGGGGTCCACGTTCACGCAGGTAGGGAGACCCTTGCGCTCATGTCATGTCTCTGTTTTTTTTTTTTTTCGTTTCGATAGCTCTGGACGGGGGGGCTTGAGCAGGGAAGGGGGGGTCATTTGGTTGATGATGAAAATGACCCATGATGCCTTTCGTCCATGGGCCCGCATTGAGGATGCCCGGGTCATGACCTCTGTGCGTTTCCTCTCGTCTTTATTTCGTCAATTAAATCCCCGGTCCTCTCGAAAGAAGGGTCACATACCCACCCGCTCCACGGAATCTCTTGATCTCGTGACCTATCCTTCCTTCCTCTGTTGTATCGTCGTCGTTACGATCAATTAGAACATATTGAAACCTTCTCGGGTGTCAATTAATGAATTAATTAATTAATCCACATCTCTTGATTAACCATGCATTAGTCAAGAATGGGAAATTATTAAAAAGGGGGATGATAATCAGTGTTCAGCATCACGGCTGGAGTTGACAGGTGGGTGGTATTGAATGTAAAGATCACATGACCACGTCAATCCCCGATCTAAAAGTAGAACCCGCCCCTCCCACAACCCAACCCCCTGCTCAGTGTAGCCAACATCTGATTGGCTCCCCACACATCAAGAGTCTATCTTCAACCTTTGACCTCTCCTCCTACATCCACCTCTCCTCTTCCTCCCCCCCACCTCTCTTCTACCCTCCCCTGCCCCCATCGCTGCTGTCATCCCTACCAGGGATTAAGAACAGGGGGTTGGCGGGGGGGGGGGGGGGAGAAATCAGGATGAGTCTAAATAAATGAATAAAAGTGCATGATAATCTTAGTGTGTGTGTGTGTGTGTGTGTGTGTGTGTGAGAGAGCAGTGCAGATGCTTGTGAAACATCTGCCCCACACACACACACACACACACACACACACACACACACACACACACACACACACACACACACACACACACACACACACACACACACACACACACACACACACACACACAGTGTGAGAGAAAGGAGGGATCAGCCAGAGCGATTAGCACACGGACGTCAGGCCGTGGCAGACGACAGAGCTGCAGAATGTGACAGCACATGAGTGCAGACACATGAACATATTGCCCCCTCCTCGCTTGTTTATCCTACTGCTGGCATCCCATAAACCCGGCTCTATATCGGTGGACTGAGGTCTGCCACTCATTCGCTTTCTCTTCTCTGTGTGTCTCGTTCTCCTGCTGTCTTTCTGTGTCTCTCTGCCTCTAGTTCTCTCTCCGTCTCTTTTAAGACTTCAAACGATTTCAATTCTATTCATTTATTTGCTTTGTTGGCCATGCCAAAGCATAAGAAACATAACAATGGAATATACACAAAACAAAAGTCATCTTGAATAAAATGATGCATCGTCAAACATGCTCTCTCTCTCTCTCGCTCTCTCGATCGCTCTGTCTCTCTGTAGCTCTGTCTCTCTCCCCGAAACATGGTCAGAACATGCAGCCGCAGTTAAACAGACCTGTTTGCAGTCAGAACGTATCACTTGGTGGTCTGGCTAGTTTTGAGTGGTGGGTCGACGTGTGAATAATCCCAAAGCCATTGTTTTATAACAGGGGCTGAGTTCTCCTATAAAGCTTTTCTTACATTTGCAAACGTGCAGGAGGCATACGGTTCCCTGCCCACCCGGATTCATTTTCAACCATCCATGTCTGCCGAGGTGAACCCGAATGATCTCCGAGCCGAAGTCCCAGGGAGGGGGAAGGTGATGGAGAGAGGGAGTGAGGGGGTGGGGGGAGGGAGTGTCAGAGAGATGGTCGTTGAATTGGCACGAGGATGCTGAATCGGCAGGTCTGAGCCGGTGCCACACGGCATTCACCCGACAAAGGGGAGAGTTCCAGTTCTCACGGATTATTTTACACCACAGGAATTATCTTCCCCTTCCAGCACCGCTCTCTTACCATTCCCATTCGTCTCCTGCTTCCTTTTATTCCTCACTTCTGTATTAACATTAACCCCCCTTCTCTTTCTCTTTCTCTCCCTCTATCATTCCTTCTCTTCTCTTATTTCCCCTTTCCCTCTCTCATCCCCTCCACCCTTTCTCTCTCTCACTCTGTGTCTGTGTCTTTCTGTTTGTTTCTCTCCCGCTCCGTCTCTCTCTCTCTCTCTCTCTCTCTTTCTCTCTCTCTCCCCCCCCCGCCCCTTTCTCTCCCATGCCTGTTAAGTTTACTTGAATTCATTGTTTATGTGGTGGAGCAAAAGGAAAACGGTTCATTACAATTGCCAGCCTCTATCTCGTTTCATCTGTGTGTACAACACTGCCATATGTGTATACACCACGTGTGTGTGTGTGTGTGTGTGTGTGTGTGTGTGTGTGCATGCACACACACATCTGTATGTCTGTCTGTCTGTCGGTGTAGGTTGGTGGGGACACACAGAGACATAGAGAGAGTGTGAGTCTCTGCGTTCAATGGGTTCCTCAAACCCACAAGAGGCGGCGAGAAGGCATTGCGAGAACATTAAAATGTTTTATTTTATTTTCCCTGGCTGTGCGTGTGTTGTGGTCTCTTTCATGCGGACCTCTCTCTTCTCCTCCCTCCTCTCCTCTCTTTCACTCTCTCTCTCTACACTCACCCTCTCTCTCGCTCGCTCACTCGCTCGCTCTCGTGTACACAGACTAGCGTTTTTCTTTTTCTTTCAAGCGCCCCGCACAAAGCATCTCTCACAGGAGACAGCAGGGGAATCAAGCGACGTGAGTGGGAGGATGAGAGGCCACACAGTCCTCTTCCTCCTCCTCCTCTAACTCAGGTACTGTTTTGGTGCAGGTTACGTCATGGTTTGCATCCTTCTCTGTAGCCGACATGGCCTGTAGGCCACCTGTACACTTGGGAGAATCCTTAAACAGAACAACACACCTCCGACAACAACTCTGCATCGGATAGCGCGCTCCGCCGCAAGAGCTCTTTTTAGTTATCAGGGAAACCTTGCCGGGGCTCTGGCTTCTGCTGCTGTAGTGTCATCTCCGACATACTGATGTGTTGAAGCAGGAGTTCTCAATTGAATATAGATTTGATTTGAATACGTTATTGTTCGTGCACAGTGACAGAAAATGCCGCTTGAGATTGAAGTTATTTTCTGAAGTGCAGTGAGGTGAAGTACAATAAAGGACTCCGCATTTCATTTTTTTTGTTAAGGATGAGTGAGAGTAAAGGGTGTAGTGTGTGTGTACATATTTATATATTATATATCTCTCATTGCATATAAACACTTCACATACAGACCCTCCTCAGGAAGAGTCGTTTATTCATTCAAGCCACGACACAAATAAAATCTCCCTGCACCTGATAGACACTGGAGTCTTGTTCACGGAGTGCGTCACCCCTGAGGGCTGGGAGATTCTCACGCAAAGGCCCGAACGATGGCGTCACTCCCAACGCCACGTCGCAAACACTCGGCCCATCAACGCAAACCCGCTGCGTCTCCTCGCGGCTCCCGTAGAAACCCTCACGCCCCGGCGACGTTGCGTGACTCGCATCATTGATTTAATCTCGGGAATGATGTCAGGCCTGCGGGATCCATCTTTTATTTTCCTTGGCTCGCACCGTGACATCATCCATCACCGGCCGCGGCCCGACGTTGTCAATTATGGCGAGGAAAACAAGCGTGTTAGGGGCCTGAGTGGGGCCACGTTGGCGGTTGTGACACGGCTGTGTTACACGATTACACAACCTGTTGGTCGCCTGCTGCCCGTCAGCCTGTCAGCCGCGGCTGATGAATGGCTGTAATCGGGCGGGTCGTCACAACATCGCGGTGTGTAGGTGTACGCAGTCGCACACACACGCACACACATGGACGCCGGTACGCCTATTAGGGCAAGCTAAACGAGCAGACACACAGGCACACGACGTGCTGATGCACATACGAGCGCACGTCAACGTGCACCTCACATGTGTGTGTGTGTGTATACGAATGCTCATTGTACAGACGCATACGTACATGTGTACCGCCGGCACCGCCGACAGCACATGTAAACACACACACACACACACACACACACACACACACACACACACACACACACACACACACACACACACACACACACACACACACACACACACACACACACACACACACACACACTGTCTGCATAGTACTCAAACCTGGTCTCCATTGCCAACATGGAAGAAGTAAAAGAAAACCAATAATTTATTTTGAACGATATCCTGTCTGTCGTGGAAGGATTCCTATTAGCCATCAGCTCCTCCTGATTAAAGGAAAGGACAACAAGAAGAAGAGAAAAAAAATCTCAAACAAAACGAGAGGAGGTCTGGACTAAAGGGGGAGAAGTAAAGAGTTTATAAGAATGAGGTTTCCATTACGCCCGACATGTGTTTTTTGTTTAGATGCTCGCCCATCTGTGGCCAATTTGCTTCAACGGGGAGATGAAGAATGCAGGCAACTCTCGCTAAAGTAGAAGAACAATAAGAGGCAGATGCTGGCTGAGAGTGGAGAGAGCCCTCACTCGCCCAGAGAGAGAGGAAGAGAGATTGATTCTTGCTCTACTTGGGTAGATAGTATGTGAAGTGTACGAAGCTGGGGCTGATTACCCCTCTATCTCTCTCTCTCACCCAGTCAGAAGACACGCCATCCCAGGCCCTCACCAACCACTCAACGCTCGCTCTTAACAAACACATCTGATTCTCCTAGAGAGGGCGTTTACTAAGGAGGGCTTACAATTAGATCCCTCCCAAAGTTGTTTTCAAGTGAGTTGTCCTCCAGAGAGCACCTCTCTCTCCCTCTCCATGGATAGATAGATATACAATTTTCAAAATGTGTTTTCTTGAATTGAATGACACACAGTCCTGTTAGGTATTTGTTATCATTTGTTCTGCGGTTGTCTTGCTCTGAAGGAGAATTAAGTGTTTTTTCTTCAGGAGTGTTCTGTGCAGTTGCAGAACCTGTGGTCCTTCTTTGTGGAGCTGTTTTCCTCTGTCGGTTAACCTGTAGGGTACCATATGTACTGTGCTGTTTTGCAGCTCCTTATTTTGCCGTGATATACCAATCGGACCAAATGACCCTCTATGGGTGGAGCCAATTGGTATTGCAGACTTTTGATGGGTCATACTCGATCTTTTAAACATTCTGTGACCAGCCTAGATGTAACTGTTTGCCTTTGAATATCTCGACTTAATACGATCCAAGAAGAGTCTTTCAAAAGCTTGTGATCTTGCATGCCTTCACAGCATCACCACGCCCTCGGTTTGGTCTGGTATGGACAGTAGCTGGGCATCCTTGCAAAGAGATCTTGTGGCTGTGGGTGCTAGTGGTGGGGGTTATACACATTGATTTTCCTCCACTGTTTCCTCAGAACTGGGAGGCATGGAAAGTGAAACTGAGAAAAGTTAGAGAGAACTAAAACAAAAGAAACGGAAGAATCAACGCTACAAAAGTCATAACAGAAGCTGCTCAAACAGTTCCCTGAAACAAGCTGACTCGATTATTAACTTACGGGGAGAACTTTGTCGAGAACGTTATTCCTGACTTTATTAGTAATGGATTTCCCGCCACTGGTTGTACGAAACGTTAAAAGATGAATTAATAATGTAAGCAATATCGCTTTGATATATATTTTTAAGAATGTTCTATCGTTTCACAAAATAAGTAACAAAAAGTCACAGAGCAGCTTTATTAATGCTTTATAAAGCAATCTGGAAGACACACAGATGTTGAGGTGTTTCAAATTACTCCTCCATCAGATGTGCCAGCGTTTCAGTGGCGGAGCAAACTGCTCGGCTGCACCTGCTGTGTGTGTGTGTGTGTGTGTGTGTGTGTGTGTGTGTGTGTGTGTGTGTGTGTGTGTGTGTGTGTGTGTGTGTGTGTGTGTGTGTGTGTGTGTGTGTGTGTGTGTGAACGTTACTTTATGTGATGATTCTGGCTATTCATCTCGTGTGCGTGTGTGTGTGTGTACATGCCTATGCCTCTTTTGGATTGAACTGTGGTATGTGTCTGCGTCTCCTCATCTATATGTCACTGTGCGTGCGTGCACTGCGTGTGTGTGGGGGTCTGACAGCTTGAGTTTCTCTGGGCTTGAAATGCAACACCTGCAGATGTGTGTAGTAAACTACAGCCTCCAGCTCCGTTCCCATTCCCCGTTCAGGGGGGACCAATGAAACACAAGCAATTTACCAAGCTCACTGTATGAGACTCACACACACACACACACACACACACACACACACACACACACACACACACACACACACACACACACACACACACACACACACACAGAATGCAAGAGGGAGTATGAGTATGTTTTTACATCTGTGTGTGTGTATGAGACCGTATGACATTATGTGTATGTGCGTGCGCGTTTCTGAGTTGTCGAGAGAACGAGTTGGAGTGAAAGGGTATTGTTAAGAGATTGTGTTTGTGAGTGTAATATTTAGAGAGAATGAGTGTGTGTTGCAATATGTTGGATAGATGAATGAGTTGGATAGAGAGAACAAATGGGACGAGTACGAGAAAGTATGCGAGAGGTTGTTTGATTCGGTGTGTGTATGACAGCGAGAACAAGAGATGGAGTGTGTGTGTGTATGTGTTAACCAGACATTTAAATGTGAACCCTTATGGCATCGGTGTGTTATCTTTTTCAAGAACAAGAAGTGAATTAGATGAAACAACTTTTAAATGTCCTCCTATTCAATCACTGTCTGCTTGAGAGAAGGAGAGAGAGAGTTGGGGACAGAGATAGGGACAATCACAAGACAAACAGCATCTCGGCCTGGTCCTGATATTCATGCCTGTAGGGGAAAAATACCGGGGTCGTTGGTCGCTGACAACCTGTTGACACGGACAAATTTATGTGTATAGCTTAGAGACACACAGAGACACACACACACACACACACACACACACACACACACACACACACACACACACACACACACACACACACACACACACACACACACACACACACACACACACACACACACACACACACACACACACACAGAAGTGGTTTCTTGTTCCCGCTGGTAGATACCAGAGCTGAAGTTATTCTCTGCCCCCCCCCCCCCCCCCCCCCATGCTTAATTAGGAACGGCTGTGTGTGAGAGAGCGAGCGGATAGAGCGAGAGACACCAGCAGGCTGGGAGCGAGAGGGGGAAAAAGAGACAGTCAACACATGGAAGCATGATCAAACTGGATCCTCGCAGGGCTAATTCTGGACAAGCGGTGGTCGGGCGAACCATGTGACCCGACGATTGGCTCCATGAAAGGCGATCCCCAATCATCTACCCCCGCTAACCCCCTCTTTCACCCCCACCTCCCAGAATGGCAAGTGTGTGTGCTGTAGACTGGTGTATTTTAATTCCTCCTCTAGTCCTACTACACTATATATACTAGGGGGCGTAGGATAGCATAGTGGTTAGGGTTATGGTCCCCCCAAAGCCAAAGGGGTTCTGGGTTCAAATCCAAAGGTCCACAGCCTGTAGGCAAAAATAAAGGCAGCTTTGGATAAGACGTCTGTTGAATTATTTATTAGAACAAAGACGTGGTCCTTCTACAACCATACTATTGAAAAATCAATGAATGTGCATTTGTGTGAACTCAACTTTATTCAACCTCAATTGCAGTCACTCCGCTCTAGATTGGAAGTGGATGGATAAAGGAATTGACTGACATTGGCCACTGTGTCAATGTCATAGCTTCTCATACTATAACCATACAGCAAACATATCTCGACTATGTCTAGAATAGGGAGGCCTAAGAATGACATCATTTCACATTATAATCGCGATTCTTTCTTCTGTGAATTAATTATGATTCACACCTTTTCACCTTTTGTCTCAAGTTTTCCTCTGTGTGTTGACATTACTGCTCAGTTGAACAGCTTTTCAAATATAAAAACGACCTAATCGATTGCAAACACACTTTACTCTGCTGTCATGTCCCAATTTGCCACACCACCTTTCTTACCGCCCAGCGGATAGGAGTAGTCTCTAAATTTTGCAGATCAGCTGCATCATAAATTGATTTCTTTAATCGGGAACTGCATTAAATCTGTTGTGACCCCCCCCCCCCCCCCCCCTGCATTCTTCATCTCCCCGTTGAAGCAAAGACATGCTATAGAATGTCACAGAAGAAAGAACGGAATGCAGGGAAATAAATAAAACACATTTTTCAAGAAAGAGGAGTGGCACATAAGTGGTGACAGCTGCACACATGTCGTGATGGTGTGTCTGTCACAGGAGATATTTCTGTCTGTTTAGTGGCGTGTTCCTCACTGGCTGTCACACACCACTCATGTCATCGCTGGCTGCCCTGCTGTCATTGGCTAAGAAAAGGAGAGGGATGAGAGAATGGGGGGGGGGGGGGTGAGCTATGGGAGGTGGGCAAAGGGGAGAGAGCGTGAGTAGTGGGAGGGAGAGATAGGGAGAGAGCAGCACGAGGGAGAGAGAGGTAAGGGCTGAGAGATCAGGGCAGAAATAGAGAGAAATGGGTACGTGTGTGTTTGTGACAGAGGAGCGACAGTGTGTTCATGTGACAAAGAGAGGGGGGAACAAGTGTGTTCGTCATAGAGACTGAGACAGAAAGAGAGGGAGAGGAACCAGAGTTTGTTCATGAGAGAGAGAGAGAGAGACATAAGGAGACCAGCAGCTGTCTTCAATGCTCCTTTTCTCTGTCATTACGTTGTGATTCTGTCTTTGTTTAGACTCCTCGCCCTCAGCTGTTAGCTGCGCGGCCCTTTTCCCTCCCTTCCCTTGAAACAGCAGCGCTTTTCCATGAAACATTGGAGCATGTGCCTTTCACACCAACAAAAAAACGGATCCCACCTAATCCTCCCTGGGAACGGGGAGACGGGAACAATATGCAGTTTGATTGATTGCAATCTCCTGTTGTTTGAGCTGCGCAGCTTGTTGACAAACACCTAGTTTGACTTGGCTCAGGCACGGTGGTTCTATTACCGCAAAGCACGCTATTGGAATGCCACCATTATGGCCGCCCGCTGCGTGAATGCTAATAAAAGCTATAGTGGAAAAACCTATTTTGTTTTGAAAAGAATGTTGTCTTCAGGAAACTTTCCTACTACTTCCCTCATGATTACAGACGTAACATTTTTGGACAACATCCACTTACCTCCCGTGTGTGTGTGTGTGTGTGTGTGTGCGTGTGCGTGTGTGTGTGATGTGTTGGTAAACCAATCACCCAGGACCGCACAGAACCTCTATCAACTGGCTGTCCTCTTTACCCCAGTGCCTTCCAGTCCACCCCATTGCTCTCCAGTCCACCATAGTGCCTTCCAGTCCACGGTGACTCAGTGCTAGCGCTGGCAACAGGTTGAGTGGGTCTGATCTGCTAAGTGATGCCATCTCATCAGCTTCAAATCCTCTGCTGGGACTGTGAGCTCTGCCTGACCCTGCAGACTCCTCAGAGCACCATAACCCTATAGTCCATGAAAACACACTTGGTACTCATTATGTTAACACAGCTACCTCATTATGTAACCAGAGCTGCCAACCTACACAGGCAGACTTATGGATGTGTGTTTTTGTATGTCATGTACTTAAGAGTGTGTGTGTGTGTGTGTGTGTGTGTGTGTGTGTGTGTGTGTGTGTGTGTGTGTGTGTGTGTGTGTGTGTGTGTGTGTGTGTGTGTGTGTGCGATTCTGCAGCTGCAAATTTTTCCTTTTTCTTCTTACACTTTGTCTATATCGCTTTCTCTCTCCTGAAGTCTCCTACTTTCTCATCTACTCTTTCTCCCCTCCCTCTCTTCCCCCCCTCTCTCTCCTCTTCCCTCTCCCTATTTAATATGCTCCCCTGCTCTGTTTTTCCTCTCTTCTCGCTCCCCTCTATCGCCAATGTTCTCTCTCTCTCGTCCCTTCTCCTCTCCATCTGTCCTTCCATCTCTTGTTTTCTCTCTCTCACTGTCTCCGTCTGTCTCAGTCTGTTTGTCTCTCTCTCTCTCTCTCTCTCGCCCTCTCTGTCCCTCTTTCTCTCACTCATTCACTCACTCTCTCTCACTCACTCACTCACTCACTCACTCACTCACTCACTCACTCTCTCACTCTGTCTCTCTCTCTGTCTCTGCAGTTACCCACCAGTATGCTCACTACCTCTGCAGGCATTTCCGGTGTGCTAACAAAGCACGTCCTGACTGATGAAACGGAGGGGAAACAGTCTTTGTGTGACGGTGGTGGTGTGGACTGCTCTCCCCCCCCCCCCCCCCCCCCCCCCCCCCCCCTTCCCTGCATATTCTTTTGAAGTTGACCCCGGTCAACACAGCTTTGGTTACAACAAAACTAATTCACTCCTCACCCTGAGGGATACACCGTGTTATAATAAAGCCTTTAGCCCGTCAAGCCCACGGGAGGGTAGCGATGTGTGTTTTACCAAAAGAAAAGGCAAGAGATCAGGTTTAATGAGGTGATCTTATACCGAGCTCATAGGATATACACCGACACCACCTCCACTGCGCTTTATTAGACAGGGCTTGTTAAGCATAGTCTGCGTCTCGTGGTCCTTCCTTCCTTCGTTGTCGCTGTCGTCCAACAGAAAGTGTGTGTATGTAAAGGGCCGTCGCACAAAGGCCACCCTCGCATTAACTGCCAAGCATCAGAAACACACGCCCTCTATTATTTTCAACATCAACCCACAGCACAGTAGCGGTTTCTCGAACCAACGCACGTTAAAGGAATGTCTGCTCTGCTGTTTATGTTTTCTCGAGAATACGGGACAAGTTTGCAGTGTATTCATTTTTAGAATTCAGTAGGCCGAAGTTGAGATACTGCGCCAATTTGTAGATATTCTCAAAGATGAGGGATTATTTTCGCAAGTGGTTAATAGCTTCAAGATGTTGTTGTGTCAATTAGTTAAGAATACCGAAGTTCAGCGATCACGGTTACAAATCGCCTTCTTTATGTTTCAGAAGTTGAGATATTGTGATTTGTTCGTTAATATTTTTCGAAGTTCAGTGATTACTGTGACAATTAGCCTATTTAAATAATTGTTGGGGTAGTGAGTTTATATTTCAGAAGTCCCAAGATTCAGTGGCGAGAGAGGAAAAGGACAAATGAATATAAAAGTAAAAACCTTGACTTAGTAGCAGGATAAGAGGTCAGGAGAAAAACGGGAGGGAGTAAGGAGGGGAGGGATGAGAGGAGGGAGGGAGGGAGGGAGGGAGGGAGGGAGGGGCAGACAGAGAAAAACAGCATAGGAGGAATGATGAGGGAGGTAGAGGGGAAAGGGGGAGGCAGAGTGAACAGGGAGGGAGTCTGAAGGGGAGGCGGGCTCTGGAGGGAGTGAAGGAAGGAAGGAGTCAAGGAGGGAGGGAGGGAGGGAGGAAAGGAGGGTTTAAGGGAGCGCTCAGGAGGATGAGTGTAGGACGGTAGGGAGGGAGAGCGAGCGAGGGGGATGGAGGGAGGGGCGAACTAGGGAGGGAGGGAGGGAAGGAAGGAGGCTGAGTGAACTAGGGAGGGAGGGAGAGTGAAGAAGGAAGGAATGGAGGGAGGGAGAGTAAAGGAAGGGAGGGAGAGCCAGTGAGAGCGGGAGGGTGAGTGAAGGAGACCGCATCCGCCCGGTACATTCCTCTGTGCTGTGTCATGCTGGTGCTGGGTTTCCTCCCGCCGCACGCGGACCCTCCGGTCTGCTGCTGACGTAACGGGCACAGCCACGGACAACTATGAGGCTAACACGGAA